>NC_056756.1:4880000-5180000 GCF_018687715.1 Carya illinoinensis
GCGAGGTGGCACTCGGTTAGGGAGGAAGTGGTCTTCGCAGGATGCCAGTTCGAAATCGGTGGGTTAGTTTGCAGGTTTGATGAAAATGGATAAGAAGAAGTTGGGGAAGAAATGTGTATCGAGGATTACAGGCTAAAATCAAATTTCAGTGAGAGGGGGAAGGCATTTTCGTTTCGGCGCCCGAGTGATACCACACCAATTCCATCGTATTAGTCACGTTGCAATAACTTTTGTAATTATTACAGCGAATTTATTCATCGTAAAAGCTAAAAAAGTGCTGCAAAAGGATCGTTTTTAAGTTTTTAAATTTTACAACGAAAAAAGTCATCGTAAAAGTTGATAAAGTCGCTGCAAAAGAATAACTTTGAAACTTGATGTTAAAAGTCCACAATGAAATTAAAATCATTGAAGTTAATGACTTATTGCAGCGATTTTATTTCCAACAATGTAAAAATCGCTGCAATAGATCATTTTTCTTGTAGTGATTCTGCTTTTCGTTTCTACTTTATATTTTTATTTTTATTTGGATAATACTAGGATGATTATTAAAAATAGATATTAATATAAATGATTTTTTTTAATTTTTTGATAAATATTCTTAATTATTAAAAAAATTAAAAATATAAATTTATTAATAGTCACTTTCTTAACTATTAAAAATAAATAAATAATAAATAATATATGAATAGACACATTTAATAGATATATTTAGTAGTTATATTCTTATTTTTCTTTTTATTTTTTATTTTTTTAATAAATTTATAATATATAAATAATAAATAGAAGAAAGTCATTTAATTTAATAAAAATAAAATTAAAAAAAAAAAAAAAACCTATGGCCCGCAAGATAGAAAAAGTCTTAATTATATCTCGTCTGCAGCGACGTCGATCGCCCCACCCCAAATAAAACAAAACAAATTATTGAGATTTTGGGACATGCATGTGATCATTTCTGAATCATTCAGATTTTTGGACCCAAGCATGCACGTAATCAAAATATCAATGGCGGACTTAACGTTGTACTAAAGGGCATGTGAAAACATAATTTTACATAAAATACCCCATAGGAAGAAGAGTAAGATATCATCTGCACCCCCTCCCCAAATAATTCAGATTTGGTCCATCAGAGTTGATCTTTTCCGAGTGAACGATATAAGCGTCTGCACCCTCTCCCCAAATAATTCAGATTCTCGGACCCACGCATGAGTGAATACAACAATATAAAGCGATGCATGTAAAAATTTGACAGAATCTCTAAGACTCCAAGATCGATGCAGTTTGATTTCTCCGTTGACTATAAGGAAAATGATCCACTTACCACTCTTTTAATAACTTATGATGTTAAATCAAATACTACAAAATTTTACTTTTTCTTAACAATTACATACTAACTTTTGTAATTGCTTCTGATTGTCTTCATTTGGTCTTTTTCTTAACTGCACTACCAATTTGTTTACTTATATAAATTATGAAGGTTAATAATTATTTATGATCATTAATGAGAAATAGTTTGTGGTGTATACGAGATTTATGGAATATTTTGTACCCCATGTTAGGAGGTTCACGTCATTCTCCGAAGTAAATAAATATGAGATTTATCATAGAGTGTGCACACTCTTTTTGAAAAAAGTAATAAAATATAAGAGATGCATGAAAAAATATAATTTTTTAATGATGATGTGTATGCGACTTTTGCACAGCTAATAACTACATGTATATATCCATCATTACTCTTTAATATTATCCATTTTAGAGTTCCTGACAATATATAACTTCTACATAGATCGATAACTTGATCATGTTATTATCTCTTTCTTCCGTAGAGAGAATTGTGTTTTCTTTTCTTTAAGCTCTTAGACAAAATCCCCCATCCTTCATGTTTTTAACATACATATCCTTACTTGCCTAACAGCAACAGTAGGGCAATGAGCGCAAGTGACCCGTCTTCGTAGAAATTTGTATTTTAGGGAGAGGGAATTTCAACTTTGGTTTTTGAAAATAATATAATTTATTTTAATCATACAAATTGATGTCGTGTATTTTAAATAATTTTTAATCGTATAAACAAGTTTGACGGCCAGAAAAAAGTCACATACAGTAGCACTGTTCTCAAGCCGAAACAGCTAACTCGGCCAGCATTGACATTACTACAAACAAATTAAATAAAATTGCTGACGGAATATTATCTATTATTTTGAAAGGAAAAATCTAGTTATAAGTATAATTATGCATTAATATATGTACCAATGAGAGATATAGCCCACTATCGAAGAAGGTAATTTTTTTTTTTATATTTTTTGATTTTTTTTTCATTCATTTTTTTTATATTTTTATTTTTATTTTAAAAAATTCACAACATCACTAAAATCAATTCCTTAATCACTACGTAAAAAAATAAATAAAAAATAAAAATCTTTCGGGACACACTTAGGATTTCTCATGTTGATCATTTTTTTGGAGTTGAGAATTTTTTTTTTTTTTAATTCTCCTATACAAAATATTTTTTGCTAGATTTGTGATGTGGAAAAGAAAATTAATTTTGAAGTATAAAATGTTCAATATTATTTTATTTCGAGCCAATAAAATTAATTTTAATTTTTTCATGATCATCAAGATAATACAATAAAAGAAAAGAAAGATTGGTCTAATTGAACATCTAAGAGATCGGGGCAAGAAACTTTAAAATTCAAGAACGAATTCTCTCTAACTTAGTGAGAATGGTGCAGATCCAAATTGATATGAAAAATCAGTAATTACTTTCTCCAAAATCATTCAAAATAATATCGATTATTTTATTTCAAATTATATATTTATACTCATTCTTTTCTTGTTAGTAAAAATTTGTTTTCAAGTTTGGAATTGATTCTGATTTGATCAAATAATTTTTCATACAATAATTTAGATTTTTTCATTTTTGAAAAGAATCTTCATAATTTTGAATTTGGTAGGTATTTAAGTCCGGCTTATGGGTTTCATAAAATAATTTCAAATTTTATTATTAATCAATATTATTCAGAGTTTTCTCTATACTTTAGACAGATCTTATATCTTTTCCCTACAAATTATCTATAAAAATTAGCCTAAAAAATAATCGTTATTCTGTCTGGCGTCAATTATATCATATATATATATGTGTGTGTAAAATATATGTGTATGTATGTATATCAATATATATGTATCTAGCGCATATGATTGAACTCTTTTATTCTCTTCTTCTTTTTATCCTTTTCTTTTCCCCTTCTGCATTTATACTTATGGTCCAATCGATAAACCGAATTATGATTTTTCCATCTCATTGCAAAAACAAGCAGAATGAATTTTCTTTTTTGTTTACGTTTACGAAACCGATCAAGAGAAGGAGAAGGAAAAGAATGAATTAATATTGTAATTAAACAACTTAAATTTTGGAGAGAAATAGCAGAAATCAGTGTATGCGTTCACCAGATCATGTCATTCATGAGACTTGTGAGCTTCTTTTCGTAAGCTAATCGAAGGTTAATAATTGGAGAAATTGATGAGAATTAGTTGACCAACCAATTCGCTGGCTACACCAATCAATCAACATCAAACTTTCTTGACCAACCAACAAAAATGATGGAGCCATAAAAAAATTGTGCATATATTTTGTATTGAATGTTTTTATAATTTTTTTTATTTAATAGCTAAGGAATTGTTTCTTAATAATTTTGTAATTTTTTTATCTTTAAAAATGTTTAAAGGGATTTAAAATATGATTGAAGAAAAAAAAAATCTATACAATTCAGTACCTATTCGATACCGAATTTTTTATGAGAATAAGGCCTCTTAAATGTGTGTCAATATATATATATATATATATATATAAATATGTATATAAAGATTTTAAAAAATAGTATGTTTATTTAAAGGACATATTAATCATGCGAAACTACTATTAGTTAACACTTGAAAACCAAAGCAATGAGGAGCACATCTCAAGAAAAGCATCTTTCGAGGCTTTATAAGCTTTCATTCCAACAATTCAGAATATCATGATCCAAATAGCGTCCGTATGTAACAACTCCCCTGCAAAACTTATCACATGCCTCTTCAAACGACCAAGCGAGTCATTGGTTATATTCAACCAGTTCTCGAAGTGCCAAGCTGATATAACAGTTTTTTAGGATTCCTTCACATATACACAATCTTACAAGCCGAGTCCTTCAGTACTGATGTTAAAGTGTATCGGAGAGGTAAATGAGTTTAGATCTGGAACCCCTTTTTTGCTGTAGAGAGAGATTTCCAAGAAAGGCCCAAGAGTATTTGGGTTGTTTAATTATGAGCAGAGGGTGTTGTTGAAGATTTACAAAACTTGTCAAAAGCTTCTTCAAGCAAGACGGTGGTTGAATGCACCCTATTCAAGAAGTGCCAAGGTGACACAAAAGTGTTTTTGGAGTTTCTATATACATTCACAATCTCACAAGTTGAGTCTTTCACAGATGTTAGTAACAAAGTATAAGGTAAATGAGTTGAAAGGAGTCTTGGAGAGGCAAGATTAAGATCTATGACCTTTTTTATTTTTATTTTTATTGTACATATCTCCTTCCAATATCGGAACAAGAGCATGAGGGAGGATTGTGAGTAGAGGATGTTCTTGAAGGTTTGGGTAGTGCATCCGGTTCACTAAGGCGAATAAGATGGCCTTTAACCAAGTAGTACCAACTTTGGGAGTGGTCACCAATAATATATCAATGTCAGCTTGAAATTGTTTCTATGATGCCATAACTCCTTCCAATGACCAAGTTGGGATCCAAAATCCATGGTACTCACTTAGTTGGCCTTTCTCTATGTCGACGTCTTTGCATTCTTGACTTAGTCCATCTTCTGCCAGGTGCTCAAGATTAGTAAGAGAAGAAGGTGATTGAAGTGTAGACATAATTTTAAGAGAAATGATAATACTGTTGGGTCTCGCTTTGTTTTATTGTTATATATATATATATATATAGGGAAAACACTCATAAATTTGAAAGCAAAAGTGATGAGGGAATGTTTCTTGGTTATTCCTCTAATAGTAAGGCTTATAGAGTTTACAACTCATGTACAAAATCTGTTACGGAATCAATTAATGTAATTGCAGATAGTATTTCAGCTGAGACTACCATGAAGGAGCTTGAAAATATGAAGGAGTTGGGGCAGACCATTGAAGAAGACCCACAAGTGCAAGATGAGGAGGATCACATAGAGGAGACACCACAAAATCCACAAGACAAAGAACCTTCTTCAATAGTTACTCAAAATCATCCTAAGGAAAAGATTCTCGGTGAGCTAGATGAAGGTATGGGGCTTAGAAGAAGAGTACTAAATAAGGTTTCTTTTGTGTGTTATTTGTCATAGGTTGAACCCAAGAAAGTCGAGGAAGCATTAAATGATGAAATTTGGGTCAACGCTATGCATGAAGAACTTCATCAATTCACTAGAAATGATGTATAGGAGTTAGTTCCTAGACAAGAAAATTATAACATCATTGGGACTAAGTGGATATTTAAGAACAAGTCCGATAAGCATGGCACTATTGTGAGGAATAAAGCAAGCTTGGTTTTACAAGGTTACACACAAGTAGAAGGGATTTATTTTGATGAAACATTTGCTCTTGTGGCCCGGCTGGAATCTGTCTATATTCTACTTACACTTGCTTGTCATCTAGACTTCAAATTATATCAAATGGATGTCAAGAGTGCCTTCTTAAATGGAGTGTTACAGGAAGAGGTATATGTTGAACAATCTAAAGGATTTATTAATCATCTCTATCCTAAATATGTTTATAGGTTGAAGAAGGCATTGTATGGACTGAAACAAGCACCTCGACCTTGGTATGAAAGGCTAACAGCTTACTTACTTGATCATAACTTTGTTAGAGGACAAGCTGGTAGAACTTTGTTCATAAGGAGATCAGGTAAACAACTCTTAATTGCTCAAATCTATGTTGATGATATTGTTTTTGGAGCAACACTTGAATCTCTTGCATATGACTTTGCAAATGAAATGAAATGAAATTTGAATTGATATGAGTATGATTGGTGTGTTAACTTTTTTCTTGGATATTCAAGTAAAACAATGTAAAGAAGGAATTTTTATTTCACAATCTAAGTATGCAAGAGATCTTGAAAAAGTTTGGAATGGAAGGGAAAAACAATGCTTGCACTCCCATAAGCACTTCAGTGAAATCAGCAATGACTCTCACAACAAGAGAATTGGTTTTTTGAGACAAAACATTTTGTCTCAAAAAACCCAAATTTTTGTCCCTAGAAGTTTTTGGAGATGAAAAATTTCTCTAAGAAAGACTGTTTTTGAAACTTTTTGGAGACAAAAAGTGATTTTCATCTCCAAAAAATTACTTTTAGGGACGAAATTGGGTGGAGCTAGTCGAAACCGTTGGAACAGATTTTTTTTTTTTTAGACAAAAAAAAGTCGTCTCAGAAACAAGTTCGAATGAAAAAATCTCTGTTTGAACTTATACTTTTGTTCGAACAACATGAAATGTTAATTTGAACCAATAACCATATTTGACCAAGTTCGTTCAAACTAACACATTTTTAAGTGACTTTTGTTCGAAGAAAAATATTAACCATTTGAACAAACAATCTACTTTCGAAAATCTTCTGTTCGAATGGAGTTTTGAAAAATAACGTTATTCGAATAAATATTTAATTTCTTGAATGAACGTACGGAATGTATTTCTCGATATGTTCGAATGGATTGTTTTTGTTCGAATGGGTCTATTTTTGTTTGAGTGTATGCATAAATGGTAATTTACCATTCGAACGGGTTATTTAAAGTTCGAACGGTATTGGTCAAACAAAATGAAATTTAATTAAAAAGAGCATACAAATATTAT
Source organism: Carya illinoinensis (assembly GCF_018687715.1). Classification (NCBI taxonomy): domain Eukaryota; kingdom Viridiplantae; phylum Streptophyta; class Magnoliopsida; order Fagales; family Juglandaceae; genus Carya; species Carya illinoinensis. The sequence goes on from NC_056756.1 coordinate 4,886,854, forward strand.
ACAAATTGTAATCATATGTACATCAATTGTTCAAATGTTTATGAACATCATAAATAAAGGCAATTAAAAAAAATTAAATGAGTTATAATTGTGGTGGTAGTGGTGGCATAGAGTTTTGGGACATTATTGACTGGAATTGTTCAAACATTTTTTGGTTATTTAATTATAGCCTCTCTTCTAATCTTTCTTCTAAATCTGCTGCTTCATCTAATCGGGTCATCAACTTTTTTTCCTTCAACCTCAATCGTTCTATCTCAAGTGCAGCTTCCTCTAATTTCTTAGTCTTGTCATCATTTGATTTGGCTTTAGAAGAGGATGGTGATGTCGAGGATGGCTTCACGCAACGTCCTAAGCCCCTCAAATATCCAGAACGTAATCTAAGAACTTGAGAAAAGATTTGCGCATCATTGACAGATGATTCATCAGATGGATCTACAACAGTTTCTTTAAGAGATATCATCTTGTCCTAAAAAAAAACATTAAAATTAGTATAGGTAACAAAAATATCTTTAGACAATGGAATTAAAGAAACTTAAACTTACATAATTTGTCTCAGCCTCAGAATTGCTCCAAACACCATCACGATTTTTATGTACTTTAGTATATAATTGGGTCAAATCATAGTCAGCATGACTTTCTTCTTGCTGCAAAATGAAAATCAATATCAGAATTTAAACCAAAAAAGTGTATTTATTAATATTTAATAGGGACTAAAATAACTAACCATTTTTTTGACAAGCGATGAAAAGATCGAGAACCCGCATGTTGGTGTATCGTTAAATTTGATCTATTTGTTTTGTTCACCGTACTCTGTTGCTAAAACAAATATTATAATTTTATATTTAATACATCTATCATATATTATTAAAAAAAGATAGGAACGAAATTACCTGATAGGCAGGATCTTCAAACATTTCATAAACTTTCTCCCATTCGTTTGGTGGCATTGCTTGGAATGGATTTTGACACGCCTCTGTTGTAGTACTGAACTTCTGATAGTGTGCATGATATCGACCTTTGTACTTCTGAAATGCATTTGACATCAGTTCCTCAATCATTAATCGATTCCCTCGTTGGCTAAAATTTAGTTCAAACTCGTCCTTCAAAAAATTATATACAATTATTATAATTTTAAAAGTTATTTAAATTAAAATGTTATACAAAGTAACTTATTACTAGGCAACGATTTTTGATGTGGTCTTTCACATCTTGGAAAACTTTAGCCCAGGAGGATGAAGCCATCGGTGCATACGTGCGAGTAAGTGTACCAATGTAAGAAGAAAGCCAAGCTGCCAAATCCCTAAAGCTGCTGGTGTGATCATCAGGTATATCAATTTTAATTTTACTCACTTTCCTTACTTTCTTTATGCAGACACCCCTCGTAATGCTTATAACTCGACGCTGGTTTACAACAGCTATATATAGAATAATTAAAGCATATAGTTAAATTAAATTATTTATTTGAAAGATATACAGTGATAAAATACCTTGTTCTGGTTCTAGTGATGTTTGCCCACCATTGTTGACAGGTGAACCACACGGGGAGTTAATAAGTGGTGGGGATGACTCACGTGTTCTTTTACGTTTAGGAGGCATATTTGTTTGAAATTATAATACATTATTATTTGAACAAGATACATTTCATATTTTTATAAGAATTATACCTACACAAATATCTGTTTGAATATCATTCAGTATTAATTTTGTTGGACCAGTCACTCTCATCTTCAATAGACACTTCAGTTGATTCATTTTCTTTTGACATTTCATCTTCAATTACTTCGGGTTGAAGATCTTCTATGCGCAATGGGACCATGTCATATTGGCTTAGATCAACAATATATTGATGCCTGATTCATTTTCTTGATATGCTTCTTCATGGTTTGGACTATCAACTTCTTCATGTGATTTGTCTACCTCATGAATATAATCATACACATTTCTTGGTGTAAACTTCTCGACTACCCGCCATGGATTTCTGTACTCCAGATCATCTAAATAAAAAAACTTGATTTGCTTAGCATGCGAGAACGAAATGATCGTCCTCATACCATTTGTGAGATGTATTGACACTTACAAAATATTCATCCTTACGCACTCGCAACCTAGGATTTGAGACATCCCACTAATTACATTTAAATAACCAGACCATATATCCCTCCACATGCTTTAACGCTATGATATCTTCCACAATTCAGTAAAAATCGATATTATCATCGCCATGGCTTCCTTTGACTACCACCCCACAATTTTAAGTTTTTCTATATCGTTCTCTGTCTGCTGATAAAGGGTTAGAATTGCATAATTAAGTTGTTTAAATGAGTGATTTATTTTATTAAATAAGGATTGAACACTTAATTATGCATCAAATTCTAGTATTGAATGTCAAATTAATTGATGCCAATATTTTTGCACATCAAAGTCTCATATTTGCCCTTGAAATACTTAAACTATAATATCTTTCATTTATATATTGTCGGGCATTTATGGAAGGAAAGAAAAAATGGGACCTATGAGAAAATAGAGAAATTGATTATGGTTTTATGGAATCTCATCTAATAGAGATCAAATGCAGCATCATTCAGATCACACCAACTCACACATGCAGAAAGAAAATCATTCGGACAACAACCACTCACTCGGGCACCACATGGACAGCACACAGCTGGACCCACAGCAACTCACACATGCAGCATCATTCGGACCACAGCAACACACATGCAATACACGTGCAACATGAGCTGCACATTTGCTGTGAATGGTATAAATAAAATGACAGCACACACTCGGCATGCTGGAGCATGTCACGTTGAGCAGCAGAGCATTCAGATTCACACATGCAGGAACACAACACGTTGCAGAAAAAGAGCAGCCACTCACACCAGCTCACACACGCTGTACAGCAGCAGAAAGACACCCATTCACACATGCAGGAGCACATCACACATGCAGAAAAGTGCAAACATAGCAGACAGCAACCTCAAATGTGACAGTAACTCACACATACAACAGAACACTCATTCGAACTCAAACATGCAGACCATTCACACATGCAGTAAACATACAGACCAGTAAACATGCAGGACAACACATAACCTGGACGTTGCAGATGTTGTACAGCAGCAAAGCAAACTCATTCGGACAGCACCAACCTGGAAGTTGTAGATGCTGTACAGCAGCAGAAAGACACTTGGACGTGCAGCAGCAGCAGAATTGTTTTCTTCGAGTAGCTGAAAGTGCAGCAACAAATACACTCAGACAGTAGCATAATTATTCTTCTTTCCGGATGTTTGAACGTGCAGTTGCAGGAGATCACATGGGAAGACAGATGGGCTCTTTACTTTTCAACTTGTTTTTATTCGGCTGGAGGTTTTCATTTCCTGGACAGTTCGGTAGCTCAATTTTTGGGGTATTCTTGCTTTGACAGGCAGTATCTTAGCTTGGATTGTTACTTTCTTTCTTTTGTTTTTCAGACGCTAGGCTGCAGTTTATCTTCTTGCTGTTTCTTTTGTTTTTTCGTTCGGCTACAACAGTAGCTACTAGACCTCAAGGTCGGCTAGTTTTCATTTATTGTATTGCTTTTACTTTGAGACCTCATGAACTAGGCGGCTTGAATTTATTTTCCTTTTAGTTGGTGGTTTAGACGCAAGACAGACTTTCTTTCATTTTTCTGCTTACTGTTTTTTTTTGTTCGGCATTTGTAGAACAAGAGTTCTTCTTCCTTTTTTTTTTTTTTACGTTTTTCGTTTAGTTGAATCGGATTCATTTGACTTGTTCTTAGTTTTGGGCTGAGTCTTTTTCGTTTCTTTCTTTTTCTTGTAGCTGGAGGCGGCAGTTTTTGTTTTTACTCATTGTCTTACTTTCGTTTAGGAGGTAGGCGTAGCAGCTGGTTTGAATATTATTTCTTTTCCTTTTCATGTTAGACGGACACATGAGCAGAGTTTTTATTTCTTGAAGGAGTAGCTTTCATTTCGTTTAGACCTGGACGGCTTCTTTCATTAATTTCCACTTCTTTTTTTGTTCTCAGTAGTTAGTTCTTGGTTTTATTTTTTTTTTTGCTTTCGGCTGGTCTTTTTTTTTTCTTTTTTTTTTTACTTTACATACGTTATTAGCCTTTTCTTGTTCGGTTCCCAGTTTTATTTCTTAGTTCTTAGTAATTTCTTTTTTTTTTCTCTTCTGGATTATTGTGGAATGAGAGGCAATTTCTTGTTCAGTTTGAGCTTGGTGTTTATTTCCATTTTGGGTTTCCGTCTCTCTCAGCTTTTGTTATGGCTTTAGTTAGATTAATCTTTGTTGTTAGAATTATCATGTGTAGCTAACTTTTGAAGCTTGGGTTGTGGAATGAAGCTTGATTTGTTTTGGATTCTAGATCGATGCAATATTTTGTTGATAATTGTTGATTTCACTAAGTTACTAGTCGGATTTAAATTGAAAATAGATTGCGGCTCTTGCTCTTGTTTTGTTGTTGACGTAAGGCACAACAAAAGTTTGAAAACTATCAAGGCCTCTCTCAGTTGTTTGTTAATGTGTGTTTGACTAGTAAAGTGGAGAATCCCTTAGGAAAATATTGCAAAAACTTGAGCATAACTTTTTATCTTCCGTTTATCAATGCCTTGATTGGATTGTTAATCGAGAAAATGATCTAGAATCTGAAATAAAGAGAGTCTCATACCCAACCCAAGTGTTTGTTAATTTGTTTCTTTTAGAAACTCTAATTTCAACTTTGATTATCTTTTTGCATTGCATTTGAATTTTATTTTCCTCTCTCATACTTGATTCATTTGTTACTCACAAATCTCTTATATGCTTTGATAACCCATTGTCCCTGTGGAAATACAATCCTGGACTTATCCTTGATACAACTTGACACTTCTACACTTGGAAGCACATTCGAGATCGAATCAAGTTTTTGGCGTAGTTGCTGGGGACAACTGGTACTTATTAGAGCATTCATCTACTGTTGAGAGGATGTTTGTGGAGCTGTGAACCTTTTCACAGCCTGGGTGACATCTAATCTTTTTTCCTTCTCTCTGTTTATTTTTCATGGTATTTGATTATCTGCTCTTGTTTGTATGACTAGTTGGACTAGAGACCATACGTCTCGACTGTTTAGGACAGAATCATTGACATCTTTTAGCTCTGCATCATCTTTTGTAGAATCATCATCAGACACTGATAGCATCATGGTTGAAAATGAGCATCATGATAGGGAAGTGGAGAATCCAAACAGGACTCTTAGAGAATATCTTCAGCCTGTTAGGACTAGCACACCTTCTTGCATCATTTTACCTATTAATGCAAATGCTTTTAATTTCAAACCCGGGATGATTCCATTGTTATCACACTTTCATGGTATGGAATTTGAAAACCCCTATTTGCATATCAAAGAGTTTGAAGAAGTGTGTTCCACATTCATGGATAGAACATGCACTGATGAAGTCATAAGATTGAAACTGTTTCCATTTTCCTTAAAAGACAAGGCTAAGACATGGTTGAATTCCTTAAGACCAAGATCCATTGGGACTTGGCAAGAAATGCAAACTGAATTTTTAAAGAAATTTTTTCCCATGCATAGAACCAATGCTTTGAAAAGACAGATCATGAATTTTGGCCAAAAGGATGTGGAAACATTTTATCATTGTTGGGAACGATTCAAAGACCTTTTAAATGCATGTCCTCATCATGGAATGAGAATTGGAGGGTCATTAGTTTTTTTTATGAGGGGTTGCAACAAAAAATGAGACAATTTGTGGAGACCATGTGTAATGGAGCGTTTTTTAACAAAGAACCTGAGGAAGCTTTTGAATATTTTGATTATCTAGCTGAAAATGCACAATCATGGGATACATCTAATGTTCATGATAGGTCGGACAGTTCAAGGACAATTTCAGGGGGTGGGAAATATAATCTGAGAGAAGTAGATGATTTGAATGCTAGGTTGACTATGATTTCTAAGAAATTAGAAACCATAGAACTGAAGAAAGTGAATGAAGTACAAGCTGTACCTCAGATTACCTTGAGCTGTAATATTTGTGAAGGCTAAGGGCATTCAACTAATGATTGCCCAACCATTCCAGCTTTTAAAGTTCTTTTGGATCAATCTAATGCTGTTAATATGGTTGCTAAATCTTTTTCAGGTCCTTATTCCAACACCTACAATTCGGGATGGAGAAATCACCCTAATTTCAGTTGGAGAGGTGATCAAGCTGCTTTACCTGCACCCAACATAGCTGGTCCTTCACAAATTGTACCCTACACTACCACAAGAGGTCCAGGACCATCTCAATATGCCAGCCACATGGTCCCAGCTCAGAAAAAGAACCTTGAAGACAATTTCCAGCAATTATCCACCAACTTCCAGCAGCTGTCCACCAATTTTCAACAATTCATGCAAAGCCAAGCTGCTATCAACAGTCAAAATTCACAAGCCATTGCTGAGATTCGAGGGTCAGTCACAAGGTTGACTACAACCATGCGTGCTCAAGAGAAAGGGAAGTTCCCTGCACAATCTCAGCCTAATCCCCAAGGCCAAAACCACCAATTTCAAAGTGTGGCAGGAGATTCAAATGTCAAGCAAGTCAAGGCTATTACAACCTTGAGAAGTGGTAAGGTGATTGGCATTCCAGCTCAAGAGGTAGAAAAGAATGGTAACACTTCTAAACCTCCTTCTGAAAATGAGGCACATGATCCTTTGAAATCTGAAAGTGTCCCAAGCACTACACTTGCAACTTTTCCTCAAAGGTTAGCCCCTTTGCACAAAGATAAGCATTACGCTGAAATTCTTGAAATTTTTAAGTAAGTTTGGATTAATATACCATTGTTAGATGCTATTCAACAAATTCCTACCTATGCCAAATTTTTAAAGGATTTATGTACCATAAAAAGAAAATTGAATGTGCAAAAGAAAGCTTTTCTTACTGAGCAGGTTAGTGCTATTATCCAAACCAACACTCCTCCCAAATACAAGGGCCCAGGATCCCCTACCATAGCTTTCATGATAGGGAGCTCAAAAATAGGCCAAGCATTATTAGACTTAGGTTCAAGTGTGAACTTATTGCCTTATAATGTTTATGTTCAGCTTGGATTGGGTGAGTTGAAATCTACTTCTATCACATTGCAGTTGGCTGATAGGTCTATTAAGATTCCTAGGGGTGTTGTGGAAGATGTTTTGGTTCAAGTAGACAAATTCTACTATCCAGTAGACTTTGTCGTACTCGACATGCAATTGACTAATCATTCTACTTTCCAAGCACCTGTTATCTTAGGAAAACCTTTCTTGGCTACTTCTAATGCACTCATAAATTGTAGAAGTGGAGTTTTAAAGTTGAGTTTTGGAAATATGACCTTGGAGCTAAATATTTTTAATCTTTGCAGGCAACCGCAAGAAGTTGAAGAAGTTCATGAAGTGAATTTGCTGGAAAATTCATTGATGAAAACTCTGTACATTACTTTCAACTTATTGATTCTTTAGAGGAATTTGAAGAAGATTTGAAAATATTTGATAATAACTCATCTCTTGTTTCCTCAATAGGCCAGCAAGTTACACCACCATGGAGGCCAAAATTTGAGCAACTTCCACCATTGACATCAACCCTCAAGCCTTCGGAGGAGCAATTCCCAACTTTGGACTTCAAACCTCTTCCATTGGAGTTGAATTCTGCTTTCTTAGGACCACAAAGCACCTTCTCTGTAGTAATTTCTTCTCACTTAACTAGTGAACAAGAAGATAAATTGCTAGATGTGCTTAAGAAGCATAAAAAATCTATTGGTTGGACAATGGCTGATATAAAAAGTATAAGTCCCTTGGAGTGTACCCATAGGATTTATTTAGAAGATGAAGTAAAGCCTTCTAAGGAAATGCAAAGAAGGTTAAATCCCACAATGAAGGAAGTGGTTAAAAGTGAGGTGTTGAAATTGGTTGATGTAGGTATCATTTACCCCATCTCGGATAGCAAGTGGGTAAGTCCCATTCATGTAGTTCCAAAAAAATCCGGGCTTACAATTGTTAAAAATGAACAAAATAAATCGATTCCTACGAGGATTCCTACTAGTTGGCGCATGTGTATAGATTATAGGAAGTTGAATGCCGCCACTAGGAAAGATCATTTTCCTTTGCCTTTTCTTGATCAAGTGTTAGAAAAAGTTGCTGGACATGCCTTTTATTGTTTCTTAGATGGATTCTCCGGTTACTATCAATTAGAAATAGCACCAAAGGATCAAGAAAAGACCACCTTTACTTGTCCTTTTGGTACTTTTGCTTTTAGGAGAATGCCTTTTGGTTTATGCAATGCACCAGCAACTTTTCAAAGATGCATGCTTAGTATTTTTAGTGACATGATTGAGAACACCCTAGAAGTGTTTATGGATGATTTTTCTATATTTGGTGATTAATTTGAGAGCTGTTTAACCAATTTACAAGCTGTTTTGGCCAGGTGTGAAGAGAAGCAATTGCTACTTAATTGAGAGAAGTGTCATTTCATGGTACTACAGGGCATTGTTCTGGGACATATTGTTTCATCTAGAGGACTTGAAGTAGATAGAGCAAAAATTGAGTTGATTTCTAAACTTCCTATACCTAAGTCAATAAAAGACATTAGATCTTTTCTTGGGCATGCAGGTTTTTATAGGAGATTTATCAAAGACTTTAGCTCTACTTCTAAGCGTTTATGTAAGCTATTGATGAATGATGTAAAATTTGATTGGACACCCGAGTGTCAAGAAGCTTTTTGTCGGCTTAAAACTTTGCTAACCACTGCTCCTATTCTTTAACCTCCTGATCGGTCACTTTCTTTTGAAATCATGTGTGATGCAAGTGATTTTGCTATAGGAGCTGTTCTTGGACAGCGTAGGAACAAACTTCCTTATGGCATTTACTATGCAAGTAAAACTTTGAATTTTGCTCAAAAAAATTATTCTACTACTGAAAAAGAATTACTTGCTGTGGTATTTGCTTTAGAGAAGTTTCGTGCATATATTCTTAGTTCTCCTATAGTCATCTTTACTGACCATGCAGCTCTCAAGTATTTATTGACAAAGAAAGATGCAAAACCAAGGTTGGTTAGATGGATACTTTTACTTCAGGAGTTCAATATTATCATCAAGGACAAGAAAGGAGTAAAGAATGTGGTAGCCGACCATTTGTCTAGGCTCACAGTTGCTGAAACTGAACAACCGACACCTGTTCTTGATTCTTTTCCTGAAGAACATCTTATGTTAGTTGAAAATTTGCCTTGGTTTGCTGATATAGTAAATTTCTTGGTGGCAGGACAAACACCACCTCATTGGAGCCCTCAAGATATACAGAAATTCATGCATGAGGTGAGATCGTTCTTTTACGATGATCCTTACCTTTTCAAGTATTGTTTAGATCAAATCATTAGGAAGTGTGTGTGCCCAATGATGAAATTTCTGGTGTCTTAAATTTTTGCCATATGGAAGCTTGTGGTGGGCATTTTTTAGCCCACAAAACAGTGGTCAAAATTTTTCAAAGTGGATTTTATTGGCCAACCATGTTCAAGGATGCCTTTAGTTTTTGTAAAACTTGTGAACCTTGTTAGAAATTAGGAGGAATCACTAGGAGAAATATGATGCCTATGCAACCCATACTAGTGATTGAAATTTTTGATTATTGGGGGATAGATTTTATGGGACCATTTCCTTCTTCTTATGGCTATTTATACATTTTGCTTGCTGTTGACTATGTTTCTAAGTGGGTTGAGCCGGCCCCTTGCAAATCTAATGATCATCAAGTTATTTTAAAATTTTTGAAAGAAAACATTTTTGCAAGGTTTGGCATGCCTAAAGCCATAATCAGTGATAATGGCACCCACTTTTGTAACAAGCATTTCTCGGCTTTAATGAAGAAGTATGGTATCCATCACAAAATCTCTACTCCCTATCATCCTCAAACCAATGGACAAGCTGAACTAGCAAATAGGGAGATTAAAAACATTCTTGAAAAAACAGTTAACCCAAACAGGAAGGATTGGTCTTTGAGATTGTCTGATGCCTTGTGGGCTTATAGAACAACCTTTAAAACCATTTTGGGCATGTCTCCATATAGACTAGTGTATGGTAAGGCTTGCCATTTGCCTGTAGAGTTGGAACATAGAGCGTATTGGGCCATTAAGCAATGCAATTTTAACATTGATAAAGCTGGTTGTGTGAGAAAATTGCAGTTGTCTAAGTTGGATGAGTTGAGGATGGATGCCTACAACAACTCTAAGTTGTCCAAGGAAAGAATGAAGAACTTCCATGACAAACACATCCAACGTAAGACTTTTGAGTCTAATAAAAAAGTGTTATTGTACAACTCTCGGTTACACTTGTTCCCTGGTAAGTTAAGGTCTCGATGGAGTGGGCCTTATGTGGTACAAACTATTTTTCCTCATGGTGCTATAGAGATAATGAACCCTCTCAATGGTAACATTTTTAAGGTTAATGGTCAAAGGCTCAAGCCTTTTATTTCTAACTTTGCACTTGAGGAATCTACTCTACATTTGCTTGATCCTAATTGATGGTTCTTGATCTATCCATTTCTTTTCATTGTTTTCTTTTGTTCTTCAGTTTTTATTTTTATTTTGGCTACATTCCTTTCAAAGCTATCCAGGTACTTCCTTTTCCTCTTTCCTTCAGTTTTTTTTTGAATTTTCAGTTTTTCTTTTAGTTGTTTTGCCCTTAACTGCTCTCTTTGTATAAATTCTTTCGTTTCTATTGCATCATTGAGGACAATGCTACAATCTAGTTAGGGGGTGGAAGAGAATTTATTTCTCTGTTTGCATGCCTTAGACATATTTTGGTCCACTTTGGGGGAGTGTTAGTAATGAGTTGAAAGCAGATTAAATCCCTCATTCTTGAAGTTTACACGCTGGAAAGTGATTCAAAAAAAAAAAAAAAAAAAAAAGAGATTTGTTGAGGTCATGGAGCATATGGAATGTAGTGCAAATAAGAGTATATGTCAAAAGAGGTATTTATCCATTTTATTTAGTTGTTAAACCAAGGGAAAGATGTTAAAAGTTTTGCTAAAACACACACAACACATACCCGGAAGGCCTAGAAAGACTACATTGAGACATTGTTAGTTGATTTACACTTCAATTATTTGAGACTCTAATGAACCATATCCTAATGGCTTAGGAAGAAATCTGAAATGAATTAAATGAGAAAAGGGACAAGCCAAGGATCAAAAAAAAAAAATCCTTTAGGTAGACTAGTGGTAAGGGCTGACTTGTGAAAGTGTGGGTAGGCGCACATTCATAGGTCCGATTACCCCACTAGGAAATCTAAAAACATAAAAAAACAAAAATTACATTTGTGTAGTGGAAAATGCTGCCTATTACAGGGGTCCTTACAAAAAAAAAAAAAAAAAGAAGTAGGCGCCTTTCAAAGTGCAATAGCGTAAAAGCCGCTACTACAATAGTTTTGAATTAGAGTAAGACCATGTGGTTTTCTCAGATTGGTTGTTGTGATTGAAACTGTTAATGTCTCTTGGTAGTCGATCTTGGAATTCTAACCCCATTTCCATGCACTTGAAAGAAAGCAAGCTTTGTTACATGTAATTCCCTTGGTTGATTAACTAAATTGTGTATAAATCTCTTAGTTGATACAAAGATTAATCTATCTCCAGTGTTCTTAAACTCATCAAGTCTATTTCATGGCATGTGATTCTCGAACTTCTTTTGAAATTGTAGTTGGAAATATCACCTTTGCATGAATTCATTCACTTTATTTGCTAGAGTCTAGCAAAAAGCTAGTTGGGGGGTGTGATAAAGGGTTAGAATTGCATAATTCAGTTGTTTAAATAAGTGATTTATTTTATCAAATAAGGATTGACACTTAATTATGCATCAAATTCTAATATTGAATGTCAAATTAATTGATGCCAATATTTTTGCACATCAAAGTCTCATATTTGCCCTTGAAATACTTAAATTATAATATCATTTCATTTATATATTGTAGGGCATTTATGGAAGGAAAGAAAGAATGGGACCTATGAGAAAATAGAGAAATTGATTATGGTTTTATGGAATCTCATCTAATAGAGATCAAATTCAGCATCATTCGGATCACACCAACTCACACATGTAGAAAGAAAATCATTTAGACAGCAACCACTCACTCGGGCACCACATGGACAACACACAGCTGGACCCACAGCAACTTACACATGCAGCATCATTCGGACCACAGCAACACACATGCAATACACGTGCAACATGAGCTGCACATTTGCTGTGAATGGTTTAAATAAAATGACAGCACACACTCGGCATGCTGGAGCATATCACGTTGAGCAGCAGAGCATTCGGATTCACACATGCAAGAACACAGCACGTTGCAGAAAAAGAGCAGCCACTCACACCAGCTCACACACGCTGTACAGCAGCAGAAAGACACCCATTCACACATGCAGAAAAGTGCAAACACAGCAGACAGCAACCTCAAACGTGACAGTCACTCACACATATAGCAGATACTCATTCGGACTCAAACATGCAGACCAGTAAACATGCAGGACAACACATAACCTGGACGTTGCAGATGTTGTACAGCAGCAAAGCAAACTAATTCGGACAGCACCAACCTGGAAGTTGCAGACGTTGTACAGCAGCAGAAAGACACTCGGACGTGCAACAGCAGCAGAATTGTTTTCTTCGAGTAGCTGAAAGTGCTGCAACAAATACACTCGGACAACAGCAGAATTATTCTTCTTTCTAGATGTTTGAACGTGCAGCTGCAGGAGATCACATGGGAAGACAAATGGGCTCTTTACTTTTCAACTTGTTTTTATTCGGCTGGAGGTTTTCATTTCCTGGACAGTTCGGTAGCTCAGTTTTTGGGGTATTCTTGCTTTGACAGGCAGTAGCTTAGCTTGGATTGTTACTTTCTTTCTTTTGTTTTTCAGACCCTAGGCTGCAGTTTATCTTCTTGCTGTTTCTTTTGTTTTTTCGTTCGGCTACAACAGTAGCTACTTGACCTCAAGGTCGGCTGGTTTTCATTTATTGTATTGCTTTTACTTTGAGACCTCATGAACTAGGCGGCTTGAATTTATTTTCCTTTTAGTTGGTGGTTTAGATGCAAGACAGACTTTCTTTCATTTTTCTGCTTACTGTTTTTTTTTTTCGTTTGGCGTTTGCAGAACAAGAGTTCTTCTTCCTTTCTTTTACGTTTTTCATTTAGTTGAATCAGATTCATTTGACTTGTTCTTAGTTTTGGGCTGAGTCTTTTTCATTTCTTTCTTTTTCTTGTAGCTGGAGGCGGTAGTTTTTGTTTTTACTCATTTTCTTACTTTCGTTTAGGAGGTAGGCGCAGCAGCTAGTTTGAATATTATTTCTTTTCCTTTTTTTGTTAGACGAACACATGAGCTGAGTTTTTATTTCTTGAAGGAGTAGCTTTCATTTCGTTTAGACCTGGACGGCTTCTTTCATTAATTTCCACTTCTTTTTTTGTTCTCAGTAGTTAGTTCTTGGTTTTATTTTTTTTGCTTTCGGCTGGTCTTTTTCTTTTCTTTTTTTACTTTACATACGTTATTAGCCTTTTCTTGTTCGGTTCCCAGTTTTATTTCTTAGTTCTTAGTAATTTCTTTTTTTTTTCTCTTCTGGATTATTGTGGAATGAGAGGCAGTTTCTTGTTTAGTTTCAGCTTGGTGTTTATTTCCATTTTGGGTTTCTGTCTCTCAGCTTTTGTTATGGCTTTACTTAGATTAATCTTTGTTGTTAGAATTATCATGTGTAGCTAACTTTTGAAGCTTGGGTTGTGGAATGAAGCTTGATTTGTTTTGGATTCTAGATCGATGCAATATTTTGTTGATAATTGTTGATTTCACTAAGTTACTAGTCGGATTTAAATTGAAAATAGATTGCGGCTCTTGCTCTTGTTTTGTTGTTGACGTAAGGCACAACAAAAGTTTGAAAACTATCAAGGCCTCTCTCAGTTGTTTGTTAATGTGTGTTTGACTAGTAAAGTGGAGAATCCCTTAGGAAAATATTGCAAAAACTTGAGCATAACTTTTTATCTTCCGTTTATCAATGCCTTGATTGGATTGTTAATCGAGAAAATTATCTAGAATCTGAAATAAAGAGAGTCTCATACCCAACCCAAGTGTTTGTTAATTTGTTTCTTTTAGAAACTCTAATTTCAACTTCGATTATCTTTTTGCATTGCATTTGAATTTTATTTTCCTCTCTCATACTTGATTCATTTGTTACTCACAAATCTCTTATACGCTTTGATAACCCATTGTCCCTGTGGAAATACAATCCTGGACTTATCCTTGATACAACTTGACACTTCTATACTTGGAAGCACATTCGAGACCGAGTCATCTGCTGTGTGAAATTTATATCCACGCACTAAACATCCTAAATATTGGATGGCTCACTTAGATGGACCATATGCCAAAGCATACACTTCTGGTGAGATTTCACCTAAATGTTCACTATATTTCGATGCAACCTACATAAATAAATATTATTCTACTTATATCTATATCATATATAAATATGGTGACATTTAAGGTATAAAGTTCAAAATAATTGTGCATGTTTTTTTTAGAAATACCGTATGTTCAAACCACGAGGCAAATTCTTCTTTGTGTCTTTTCTACGTCAGTCACATCATTTGCTGCGTATGTTAATGTGAACTATTAATTTGTATCAATATATACTATATTATTTTAAATGCACTTAAAAATATTATTAAATTAGATGATCATCACTAACCTCAAATAGTGTTCAATCTCTTCACAGTTATTCAAGACATACCATCGAGCTCTTTCAAACTCTCACCCACATAGGTCATAGCCCCTTGTGTACCTATGGGATGTACTTTCTGGGAAAAGATGGTAAATGCTGACAAAACTTCCATTTGTCCACCTTCATAATTTTGATCCAGTCTCGTAAATCTAGTATCAACCCCACCAAAATATATTGAACAAAATGTATATCACTCATTATGAATGTATGACTCTACGATCGATCCTTCCGGACGAGTCTTATTCCCCACAGATCATTTAAGTTTTCTCAAAAACCGTTCAGTAAGATATATCCATCTATACTAAACGAGACCAGCAACTAAAGCCTCACGAGGTAGATGTACAGCCAAATGAACCATTACATCAAAGAATGAAGGCGGGTACAAACTCTTCAACTTGCACAATATCAATGCAATGTCAGCTTCTATTTTTAAGAAGGCATCAACTTTCAACGTTCTACTACAAATTCTCCTGAAAAATTGCCCTAATTCTGTGAGAGCTGTACGAACATCTTAAGTAAGCTTTCCGTGCACACCAACTAGCAATAATCGCTACAGAAATATATGGAAATCGTGACTTTTAAGACCAGTTATCTTCCAATTATTAGTTCGGACACATCTTGATATGTTTGAAGTACAACCATTGGGTAATTTGATTGTCATGCACCAGTCACAGAATTTCTTTCTCTCATCACTTGAAAGTGTATACCATCCAAGGGACATATAAGCTGATGACCCAGTATCTTGCAAATGCAACTCCGATCTTATTTCCAACTCTTTCAAATCTTTACGAGAGTTGACTGTATCTTTTGTCTTCCCTTGTATTGACATCAGGGTGCCTAAAATATTCTCACATATATTTTTTTCAATGTGCATAACGTCTAGATTGTGACGCAGTGTCAAGGTAGACTAGTATGACAAATCAAAAAAAATATTTTTTTTTTGTCCAATTCGATTCCACTGCTTGTCGTTTCCTCTTTCGACATCTTGCATCCTTTCCAAATTTGTTGTCTAGAACATCTTCCAATTGTGTGAGAATATCACCACCAGAATACTCTAGCGGTGATGACCTGCACTCAACCCTTCCATCAACACTGCTCTCTTTGAATGCCATCTATGATCATGATGTAGATATCGACGGTGTCCCATTAAACATAATTTTCGGCCATTCGTTAAGCACTAAAACTGTGTATCTTTGTTACAAACAGGACAAGCCATTTTTCCTTTTGTACTCCACCCAGACAAGTTCTTGTATGCTAGGAAATCATTTATTGTCCAAAGTATTGCAGCATGTATCTTGAATTCACGCAAAAAGGCCGCATCATATGTATTGACACCCTGTTCCCACAACTCTTTCAACTCTGCCATCATTAGCTGCAAATATACGTCTATTTTATTTCCTGTTGACCTTGACCTTGGGATCAATATAGTCATCATAAAATAAGGATCCTTTATACACTTCCATGGTGGTAAATTATAAGGCATTAATATGACAAGGCAGGTGCTATGAGAAGTGCTCATGTTGCCAAATGGATTCAAGCCATCAGTTGCTAAACCAAGATGTACATTGCAAGGTTCTCTGGCAAACCATGGATACTCGTCATCAAATTTCTTCCATTGTAAAGAATCTGCAGGATACGTGAGAAATTAATCATTTTGAACTCTCTGTGTCTGATGCCATGTCATATCTGTCTCAGTCATCCGGGAAGTAAATAATCTCTGAAGTTGAGGAATCAACAAAAAATGTCTTAGCACTTTATGGGGTACATTACGCTTATCTGATGTTCATCTTGACTCATGACACACTGAACATGAATCAAATTCTACGTATTGCTTCCAAAAGAGAACACAATCATTCTTACATACGTGGATGATATTATAATCAAATCCTAAACCTCGCTTCAATTTATTCGCTTCATAAAAATTTCGAGGTAATACGTTATCCTGTGGGAGAGCCTCTTTAAATAATTCAAGTAGCATATCGATGGCCTTTGCAGAAATATGACAAATAGACTTAATATGGAGCAGCCTGACAGTGAATGACAACTTGCTATGACGGGTGCACCATTCATACAATTCTCATTGTGCATCCTCCCACAGTGATCCAAAGTTTTCATTTCTCTCAAATGATTGTGCAGATGTTCCATCTCTATCCCTGGCATCAAATATGTTTGCGCCAAGATTCCCTAACATCTCAGTCATATCTTCTCCATTATCATAATTATCATTAGAAACATCAACATTTATGTCCTCCATGTCGATCTCGTTACATTCGTCCATCTAATTGAACTGACTTCCAAATTTAACTCCTTTAGGAAATGGTTCGCCATGTAAAACTCAATGTGAGTATTTATGATCAATTTCATTTACGAATAAATGATCCTCCACTACGATCATATTATATGAGCTAAGGTTTTTGCATTTCTTGCATGGGCATCTTATAAATCCTCAACTGTCAACACTCTCACAAGTAAATTCTAAAAAAGACTTCACCCCTTGTGCATACTGCTTATAGTCTCGACCAAGTCTATCTCTTAACAACATTCAACTCTTATCCATCTATAAAAAAACCCAATTCATGGGATAAACACTATCAAGAAACTATTACAATACACGTGTTTAATTATCATATATTTTTAAGGTAGTTGGTCCTATCCGATTCAAGAGACTATCACATATATCTCATATATACTCAGTCTAAAACTTGTATGTTAGTAAAACATTTGGCAGCATTTCCCTACAATTCTCCAAGTATGCTAATCACGATAAGTCGTTGACCCTATTCATGTGCCGAGAAACTTACTAATTACATACCCGAAGAATGTAAGAAAATGCTAAACAAAAATTCTAATTGACTAATACAGGAGTTTTAACTGAATATATATGCCATATAGATGATAGAATCCCAAACTGTCCACTTTGGACAATTCAAGAGTTGTACCTAAGAGAATATTTGACCACAACTCTCGAACTGGTCTAAGAGCATTGGCCATTGCCAAATGCAAGTGCAAATTGGAGAGGAATATGATAAAAACCCCTTGCATTGGCCTAACAAAAACTGAAAAGTTTTACATATTAACTACAGAAGTCTTAGGTGCTCTCCATCTATGGCTAGCCACTATACAATGATCAAATATTATTTTGTCTTAAAAATGTAAATCTTAAACCACAATTCTATCTTGGGTAGAAGAAATATTGGCATGGTTGTATATGTGATTGTTGGGTGAATAGTTGGCAATATATATTTATAATAATTAGGTTGAGGGAAAAAATAATTGAAAAATAATAATTTTTTTTAATAAAATTATTAATTAATATATGAAGTGTATTTGTAAAATATTAAAAAAATATAAATATAATTAAAATAATTAATATTATATTATTATTTAGAGTTTAAGACAATTAGTCCAATGTCGACTAATCTAACTAAAAGTCTTTATTATAGCTAAAAGGGTACATTGGAGTTCTATTTTAGACTTGACAATAGCTAGACCATTGCCAATGCTCTAAGGTTTAACTGCATGTAAAATAACTAGCAAATCCAACAACTCAGTAGTAAACATAACAATTGTTATAATCACATTCCAAATCACAATGCATTGCAAAATTACATTACAAGTATACATGATGGGACCTTAAAGATTTTTAAGTCGACCCTATAATTTTTTACTTAAATATTTTATAAGTACAAAATTACCTCCTCTGTTCGCAGCCACAACGCCGCCACCAACTTCGACCAAGTCCTCAAATCTCCAAGAACAAAAGGTATGGGTCCTCATCTTGTCTGTTGGTTTGTTATTTTTGAAAATAAACGTTGGTTTTGAGGGGGTCGGATTTTGAATCAATCCGACTTCATTTTGTTGTTTTGGGGCCAAATAACACAAAAGTAATCGGTAGAAATGATGGGGCTTCACTCCTAAATCATTTCTACCAATTAAAATCTTGGATTATGGTAAATCCAAGAATTGTAGATTCGGGACTGAGTCGACTCAGTCATGTCTGTTTGGCTCAGTTCCGTTCGAATGGAATTTAATGTCATTCGAATGAAATTCAAGGCCATTTGAATGGAATTTAAGGTTATTCGAATGGAATATAATTGCATTCGAATAGAATTTAGGGTCACTCGAATGGAATTTTATGAGGTCATTTGAATGGATTTTAAGGTCATTTGAATGGAATTTAATGTCATTTGAATGAAATTTAACTTCATTCAAATGGAATTTTAGGCCATTCGAATTGAATTTAAGGTCATTCGAGCTAAAGATGATATTTGCCAGCCCTTATTCGAATGGATTGGAATCCATTCGAATAAGCAGTTGCCAAACACTGCAGCATAGCATCATCAAACTTATTCACTTTAATTAGATTAAATAATTATTTTGTAGATCAACAGTATACTAATAGCAAGCAGCAGCAGAAGAAAACGTTCCCGACCCCAAACAGGCCAAAGTAGTGAAGTGGCTCCTTCTCAGTCGGCCGTGAGGCCTATACTAGTTGAGCGGGAGATCATTCTGGTTGACTTCCATGATCTGTCTTGGGAGCGATGGAGCATACATGACATCATCATTGATCGTGGATGGACTCCGATCTGTCGGCATAGGGGCACATCATATCTTGAGATGGTCGGTGAGTTTTACCATGCCATGGGAAAACAGTCTGGTGATGCTCTGTGCTACAACTTAGTAGTCTGGGGAGTGAGTATTATCTTCTCTCCCCCCGTTATTGTTAAGTTTCTTTATCTGTGGCAGGAGCCTGATGCATATCTTGCAGCAGCAGCGAGAGTAGTGACTGCACCATCTGATGAGGACACACCACCCGTAGCTCATCGCCAGTGCTAAGTGTAGAGACAGCAGAGCTGGATGCTGGCTTGGATGATAGTGAGAGCAGCAATGATGTATCTGATGATAGTCTCACAGACGATCAGGTTCATGAGCTAGTGCGAGTTCGGCTCCTCCATATGATGGCAGTAAAGTGATCCGACAGGCCGACTGTATAGCATTTTTTAGAATGCTTAGGCTAATTGTCGGGTATAACATTGATCTGAAAAAATACAAGACTGATTTTAGGATCAAGCGGGCCAGATTTATGTTACAAATAGCACAGGGGAGCCAATTGATCTGGCATTGTATTTCTTCCTCTGCATTTGAACATATTCACGCTATCTGGGTAGAGGTAGTCTACCATTTGCATTGTTGATATCTAACCTCCTACTCTAATCAAGGTTTACAGTGACTTCGAGTGAGCGGAGGTCGCCACAGATGGAGCCTGTTAACAAGATCACATTCAGCAAGAGCAATGGTCATTTGCTGATGACTCATGTAGTACAGGATTTGCCTCTGCCTACTGATCCAGCTTCTATTGCTGCTGCCCGTGTTGAGAGACAGCCTGCTGGGGCTATATTGGCGGAGCACCGCCAAATTATAAAGCAGGAGTTCATTGAGCCCATCATGTAGAAGCTTAAGGACCTGGATGGATGCTTATATACCTTATAGGAGGTTTTGATTTACTTAACAAATAGATATTGTTAGTTATTATTTTACATTTTTTATGTTGTATAGAACGTCTAACTCCTTTTGGGATGTAATTAATATATAGTTTTTATTTTTAGTGTTTGCTAGCCTCTTTATTGTTAATTATATTTTCTTTTCATTATACTTAATGTTCACAATAGTAGAAAAAAATGACACTATCTTTAAAGTAATATTTATTTAACTAAAATATTTTTAAATTAATTACATAAAATTAATTTATGAATTTGTAAATATTTGAATTCATTGTAAATCATAATATATAATATATAGACATTTTTATTTACTTTAAAAATGATAACAAATTAATAGAAAAAATATGTATTATTACAATTTTAACAATATATTATTACAATTAAATAATACCGTTCAAACAAGGTAATAATCATTCGAACCTATTATATTTCGTTCGAATAGATTAATTATCCGTTCGAAGTAAAATTTATTAGTTCGAACGGTTTAGACTTTTGGAGAAGATCTAATTTGTCTCAGAATCTCCGGTTTGAACTAATATGTATTCGTTCAAACGGATTTATAAGGTTTTCCATGTTTTGAGATAAAATTTAAATTTTGACTCTAAAAATTATTTTTAGAGATGAAATTTATTTCATCCCTAACAAATTTCGTCCCTAAAAGTCAAAGTTGTTGTAGTGTCTACAGGTTAAAACATTGATCTTACTCTTTATAGAAGCATGATAAGAAGCCTATTATATATTACAACAAGTAGACCCGACATAGCTTTTAGTGTTAGTGTGTGTGCTAGATTTCAAGCTAATCCTAAAGAATCACATCTTACTACAGTAAAAAGAATCATAAAATATCTTAATGCAACTGTTGATTATGAGATATGGTATTCCAAAGACACTAACCTTACACTTGTTGGTTATTCAGATGCTGATTCGTAGGACTGAGCAGAAATCTAAAAATCTGACTCCACCCCAGCTCTACTCTGACTTCGATGAGTCAGAGTTTTTTTCCCATTGGAAGTCAAAGTCGGAGGTGGAAGTGTTCTGACTCCGCTCCGATTCAACTCCGATACACCGACACCAACTCCGACTCCGACTTACCCTCCGACTCCAACTCCGACTTCCACTTTGACTCCGACGCCGATATTGTGCATATTTTATAAAAATATGTGTATTTTTTATACATTAATCATATAGATTTATATATTTTATATAACTATACCTTATATAGTTAATTTACATTACTAATTTACTATAAGTTACTATAAGTTAATATAGTTACTATATAAGTTACTATACCTTATATAGTTAATTTACATTATTAATTTACTATAAGTTAATATATAATATATGGTTATATTATATATAATTATAGATTATATATATACTGTATATATTAAGGGCTTATATAATATATAGTTACTATACTATGTATTTTTTATACATTAATCATATATATTTATATATTTTATATAACTATACCTTATATAGTTAATTTACATTACTAATTTACTATAAGTTACTATATAATAATATAGTTACTATATAAGTTACTATACCTTATTTTAATATCAAATATCTTTTTTTATTTTATATATTATAATATTATATGTATATAGTATAGTATATATATATAATATACTCTGTATAACTATATATATATACTGTATAGTATTAGAGTCATTAGACTATATATATTTATACTTATATAATATATATAGTTATACTTATATAATATATAGTTATATTATATATAATAGTATAGTTAATATATATAGTATTAAAACAAAATTAAACTTTGATTTAGGGTTTACCAAAAAACAAAAAGGGCTCAAAATGACCAAAACAAAGCCCAAACAGCGTCGTTGGACTCTGTTTTGGTCACAAAAAAGAATAAATTAAAAACTAAAGTAAAACGGCGCCGTTTTTGAAGTTAAACGGCGCCGTTTTACTTTAGTGAGAGAGAGACACCCCCCCAGACCCTAAGTCCCTCACGGCTCACAGCTCTCTCACATCTTCTCAGATTCATCATTCACTTAATCACCTGAAGGAACCTTAGCTCAACCGCAACCTAGCTGCAGCCTCCAGCTCCAACGGCATCGTTGCTTCTCCCGTTCTCTGGTCATCTCCTCTCTCTCTCTCTCTCTCTCTCTAACGACACTTCTCCCATTCATGTGTGTGACCTCTCTTCTTTTTCTTTTACTAATCCTCAATTCCTTTTTCAGGTGCCCCAGTTGGCAGTCCCTGTCATAGATTTGGGTATGTATATACTATGTTCCATTACATTTCTATTTTTTAGTTTTTACTTTTTATTTCATCGTGTCCTATTATTTTTTTAGTTGAGCTAGACATTTTGTACACAGATTTTAGTGTGCTTTACTAAAATACTATTTTCCATGTGCTTTACTTTTACTAGATTTTCTTGTACCATTTTGATAGTTTTAGTTTGTTTAGGAATTGGTTTGGGATTTTTGTAATCCCCAAGTTCTTGTTTTTTACATAGTATTCTTTATTTGAAAGTGAGGACTATTAATATAATTAGTATTCTTTGTTTAGGAATTGGTTTGGGACTATTAATATCCCTGTAAGATCATTTCTCTCAACCACCAAGAAAACTAGTCACTCTATTAATAAGCAAAAAGCTTGTCACTTTCATTATCCATTTCTAGCTATATTCATATGAAATCTAAATTCTCGAGGCAAAACACCTGATCATTAAACATTCTACTTACAAAAGAAACTAAAACATATGGCAAGGAAGCATTTATAGAGTATTACATTAGATGGGACAGGGGAAGTTACACTCCTCATGTAACTTGTTCAGCTCAGCTGCTCTGTGAACACTTTTGACAAAAATAACAACTTGATTGAAGTCCAATGCATCAAGAAGATCATTCAATTTGCGGTTTTTCTCTGCCTCTTTCAATAAAATGTAGTGCTGCATAGAGATTGAGATGAAATGAAGGCAGGCATTATTTGAACAAGAAAAGAAAAGTCAACTTGCAAAAAGAAAAATTGCAAAAATGTTTTAAAGATACCTGTACAAGACCATGAAGAGTCAACTTTGTCTCATCATCAACATAAATTTCCATTGGCTGAAAATGACATCCATTTAATTTGTGCTAGATTTGGTTGTGGTTTTTTAACTTGTAATTTTGAATGAATGATTTTAGGTTGTAATTTTGGTTATGTATTTTTAATTTTAGGGTTGTAATTTTGGTAATGTATTTTTAATTTTAGGTTGTAATTTTGGTTATGTATTTTTAATTTTAGGTTGTAATTTTAGTTATGTATTTTTAATTTTAGGTTGTAATTTTGGTTATGTATTTTTAATTTTAGGTTGTAATTTTGGCGATGTAATTTTAATGTGTGTATTTATTTCTAATTTAGTTTTTAATTTTGGTTGCACATTTGAATTTAGTTTTATTTTTTATAGTGATGGATTTTGATTTTAGTTTTATGTTCTAGTGTGATGGATTGAATGTGTGTATTAGGTTCTAAGGAGTAAGGATTTTCACTATGTGATAATTTTGGTTAGATAAATTAGAAATCTCAAATTATATTTAAAAAAAAAAAATTGATATAGAAGCTCAAATCCGATTAGAATCACAAATTGTAAAATTGAAATGTTAATTAGGTCAAGGAAAAAAGTCTAAAAAAAAATCCCAACAAAAAAGGCCAACTTCGACAAGTCGGAGCGGAGTGAGGTGCAACCGGAGTCAGAGTCGGAGGTCGGATTCGGCCTTCGACAAAGTCGGAGTCGGAGGACGCCAAATCTGACTCCGAAAAGTCGGTGCTCAGTCCTACTGATTGGGTTGGGAATGCTGATGATAGGAAGAGTACTACGGGTGGGTGTTTTTATATAGATGGAAATCTTGTAACTTGGATGAGTAAAAAACAAAACTCAATCTCTTTATCTATTGATGAAGCCAAATACATAGCTGCAGGGAGTTGTTGTACACAGCTTTTGTAGATGAAAAAAATGCTTGATGATTATGGCTTTTCTCAAGATACTATGACAATATATTGTGATAATTCAAGTGCTATAAGTATTTCAAAAAATCATGTTCAGCACTCTCGAATCAAGCACATTAACATTAGACATCATTTTATAAGAGACTTGGTTGAATCTAAAATAGTATCCTTGAAACATGTGTCTACTGAACATCAACTAGCTGACTTGTTTACTAAACCTTTTGATGGTCTTAGGTTTGAGTTTTTAAGGAAAGCCATTGGTGTATGTGATCCCAAGTGAGAGGCATTGTATCATACTCGTTTAGGATGTGCAACTTTTTTTTTTAGTTTGATCCTTTTATGTTTCAGTTTCTAAATATATATATATATATATAAATAGTTCATTAAAAAGGATAAAAAAAATTTTGGTTTTCCTAAGTTTTTTTTTTATAAAAAATATTTTTCAAGTTTTTGAATTAGAAAATATTTATTAAAAAAAAAAAACAAAACAGTGTTGGTTGGTTTATTTTGATTAACGCACATGTTTGATAAATCAAAGTTTGAGCATGTGTGGCATTACTTTGAAAATTTCTGATCTTATGCACTGCTCTTCTTTGTCCAGTACACTTTAAGCATACTAACCCTATAGGTCATCTTGGCAAAGTTCATTTACAAAGTACTGTGAGGAACCTAAATGCAAGCATATTATAATTAAAATTCACATTGATATGTAAGATGCTTATAAAAAAGGGAGTTCATGCCTTGAATTGACTAATACTAGTTAAACCTAGTACATCAATGAAGAGCTCTTCTCTTGCCAAACATAAAGAATTGATCTATATAGAAAAAGTCGGTGTTAATTCATTGTGGAAAAAAACAAACACCCTACACGGATCTACCACCTTAAGTTCTTACAGAATAAATTGTTGCTCTAATCATTATGAAAAAAGATGAGCAACAAACATGAACACAAAAATGGGGTTTACAAACTAGTATTTGGAGGAGATGCTCATGTATCTAGGCCCTAGCATAAAGTTTGACCTTTAAGGTGAAGCAACAAACTCTTGTGAGCATTTATAAGAAGCAAAAATTCATGAATAAAGGTATTAAAAATATATTGAAGAAAGGAGTTCATAAAAATGCTATGATATAAGTATACTCACTCGTACACTCACAAGAACTTTGACATTGATGATTTTATGAGGAGTGAACATCCAAAGTGACTGTTGCAACATGAGTGTGCTAAAGATTAGTATTTTTTTTGTAATTTCTGCCATGGTTGAATTGAGATGATTATAAGCATGTTACTTGTTTTTTTTTTTTCACATTCATGTTTATAAAAATAACAAAAAAAAATAATAATTTTTTTTCTTTCTTCCTGTATCTATGCAATATATTATTGTTTTATTTTAATTTATTAAATAAATCCAAAAATAAATTTATAAAGTTTCTATTTTGGGTCAAGATGGTGTATTGGGATATTATTCTGAAACAAAGTGCATAAGTCCCAGTGGGACTTTATGGCCTAGCACGTGCGCAGGAGTTATAAGCCTTAAAGACTTAAAAACTATCTACTGCCTCTCTCATTTACTCCCAGCCCCTGAAACATAAACCCTTCTCTATACCCATTTCACGGACTCTTGGCTCTTTCACGCAAGACTCATTTCACGGTTCCTCTTTCACTCCCTTTCATCTATCTTCACTTAGAATTACATACATACCCTCTTCATTTTCCACCATCAAGGTAAGTCTACTCGAATCCATTGATTTTTATTTATTTATTTATTTTTCTAGTATTATGCTCGACATGTGGATAAATGGAGTCTGAGTTGTGGGTTTTGAATATAAGCATTGGGCTGCTTTGTTGAGCTGATTTGCCCGTAAATGGGTTGTTTTTCTTAGTTATTTCTTCTCTATACATGTATTGAGGACAAGTTTGTATAGCTCACGGGATTATGGCCTTTGTTTTCTCATGGGTGCACACCAAGTGTTTGTGATAATTCCTAACTCATCTTAGAAATTTTTTTTTTTTTGGGGGGGGCTGTTTTTAGGGATTCTCTTATACTCATAGCAAGCCCTTAAGTGTGAGTAGTTCACATTTTTTTTTACAAAAAATATCAAACGAAAAATAAAATGTATATATATATATAAAAAATCAAGGGATTTTAATTTCAATTGATTCTTACATTTTGATTTTGGAAAAACTTTTTTCTGACTTGGTTATTGTATTGCTCCAGATGAGGTTCAAAGAAAGGGCAAAGAGCAAAAAGATCACTCCTCTCATGCCATCTGAGAACTCCTCAAGTGAGGATGTACCACTACTTGAACCTGTGCAATTAGGAGGAACTTCAGCTCCTCCTCCATCTCCATCTATGACTGCTCCTACAAGTACCACTCTTGATTGCTTCACTTCTGTTGAAGCCGAGAATGCTTATCGGAATACATTCTCGAAGAGACCCGTATTGGGTGAAAGGGAGATTTCCATGGCTGGTTGTTGACAAAAAGGGGGAGTGGCAGCACCAGAGGGGGAGAACAGTGATAAAACAGAGAAGAAAAACTGAAAAACTTTATCATGTTTTTATTTTAGCTCATCTATGATTTGTTTTCTAGTTCTTTTTTTTTTTTGTCATAATTCAGATACAATTTGGCATGTGTTTTGCTTATGCTTTGATTAGGATAACTGACACTTATGTTTTTATTGAATCAAAACTCTTTAGAATTTTCTATATTTTTATGTGGTTTGCTAGTTGACATGTTTTCAGGGAATTTACATTCATCAAACTGGTTTCGTCACCAATTCACCAAAGGGAGAGATTGTAAAGGCAAAAATTGGCTATGATTATATAACTAGATGATAAGGCTTGTCTTATTGTCTTATTTGAAATTGTTGGATGAATGTAAAATAATTATTAATTTATCTCTAAACAATGTTGAGTCTATCTAGAAATCTTAGGTGTTGTTTAGATAAGTAATTGAGATTAAAATCGAGTCCTGGTAGATCTGTATTTATCTAGAAGAAAGCTGAACAGAGATTAGTCAATACAGAATAATGTTATCGCCAAATGTTAGCAATCCATCGGCACACATCTTCGCCACTATTGCTAACCATCAACAGAGTCCTACTGTGACTGGAACTCTTTCCAGACTTTCTATTTAAAGTGATTCGATTTTATTTCTAAGTAAGGAGTTTGAGCCACGAATTCTACAAAATATATTCTAAGCATTTGTGAGAGAAAATTCACTTGAAATTTTTCATTTGGTTTTTCATATCTTCTTGAGTGTGATCGTCCTTTGAGTGTGAAAAAATATCGATTGGATTTTAGCTTCTGGACTTTCAAAAGGGAAGTCAACATTTGAAAATCACCAGAGGTTTTGGTTGCTATTGCGGTGGAAGACAAACGGGTCATTTATCTAAGCAATTAAAAGAGTCGAATTGCAAAGGTTTTGTAATTGATGATTACTTGTAATTGATCTTCCAATAATAAGATTGATTTTCCTGAGTTTGATTGTCCCATAGGGTTTTACCTTTAAAGAGTTGTTTAAAAGGTTTTTCTTCATAACCAATCATTGTGTCTTACAAAGTTGATTATTTATTTTAAAGTATTTGATTTGTTTTATAATCTTGATAATTGAGATCTAACTAATTTGTTCAAGAAAATTAGCAGACAATTTCGTGGTTTACAAGAATACGTTGGGAATTTCATGTATTAATAAAAATATGTTTAATTTATAAAAACAAGTTATGCATGGGCTCTGTAGTCGTCTATAATCAATGGCCAAATGCACAAACTTTAGACACGTACGTTCTATATATTCATATATGCCCAAATAGCATCTGTCGAAATATTCTTACATCGCTTTGCTTTGTTGTATTTTGGCTGGGGTTTGCGTTTAACATTTGGATCTTTTAGAATCTCTATTTGAATTTTAGGCGTAGTATTCAATTGAGAAAGCTATAAACATATAAATGAGCCCTACTGCATATTTGTTGAATATTTAACATTATTAAAAGATTCATGATTCTAATAACTAAAAATATTATAAAATCTTGAAATCAAGTATTTATTTCTTTTTCACTCTATATACCAGAGTTCGAATAAAACATCTGATCATCCCCGTTTTCAAAGTATTTATCCTGGTTTCACTATTTAAATCAGGCCTCAATATAATTTGTAATTTTTAAAAGAAAAAAAGTCTGGTTAGAAAAGAATACTAATTAACCTGACAAACAAATTAAACAAAGGATCGTGTTATACCGACCGAGGGTGTTGTTTGAGAGATTCTCCCAATAAAGCTATTTAATATTTTTATTTTTATTTTTTCATACATTTTTTATATACTTAAATATTTTTTTAAAAAAAATTACAATATCATTAAAAAATAATTCCTTAATCTTTAAATAAAAAATAATAATAATAATTGAGATCTATTGTCGGTAACATTCATTGGGCATATAACATTATTTTTAAGGTGGTGCTATATGCATAGAGGGTGTAGCTGAAGATATATGGGTTGTGATAAGGCTATTTGGCTTTTTTTATTTTGATTTTTTTCATTTATTTTTTTATATTCCTGCACATATAAAAAAAAAAAATTCACAATATTATTTAAAAACACGTTTCTTTAAATAAATAAATTTTTGGCATGCATTTGTCAAGATGAGTAGCACTATTCTTATTGTTAAATGAAAATTTTATCACATAGGGTATTTGCCATTGTCTGTCACTTTTGTGTCATTCTACCACCGGTTCCAACTTTAATATCATCAGTTAACTAATATAGCGCATATGGTTGAACTCTTTTATTTTCTTCTTATTTTTATCTTTTTCTTTTCCCAGTCTACATTTCTATGTACGACCCAATCGATAAATCGAATTATGATTTTCCCATCTCATTGTAAAAACAAGCATAACGAATTTTCTTTTTTGTTTAAATTAAGAAACCGATCTAGAGAAAGAGAAGGAAAAGAATTGATTAATATTATAATTAAACAACTAAAATTTTAGAGAGAAATAGCGGAGATTAGTGTGTGCATTCACCAGATCATGTCATTCATGAGACTAGAGAGCTTCTTTTCATAAGCTGATTGAAGGAGAATAATTGGAGAAATGGATGAGAATGAGGTGATTGGGTACTAATTGAAAACGACAGATCACATGTCGTTTTTTTTCTTTTTCCATTTCGTTTTGTCATCATAAGTACTCTTAATATGTTACAATCACAAGATGATACAGCTTGAGCCCCTTTAATTTGTTACAATCACAAGTACATGATTATTACTTCTCAGCCTGTATTAATTGATTTCAACGTCTTTTTTTTTTTCTTTAATCAATGTGGAAATTAAGCGGATTGGAAACAAAAGTTTGATTCTTGCATGTAGTTTGTCTTGTATATAGCTTCAAGTACTCGTGTTATTGTTGAACTGATCAAAATGGCCCAATGCTAGCTAGGGGTGCTACCCGCACCATACGGTGCGGGGTAGACCCCCCCCCCCCCCCCCCGGCCCCACATGGGGCAGATGGGGTAAATCACCCCCGTCCCCCGCCCCCGGTGTGCGGGGGCGGGGTACCCCGTCCCACATGATGGGTTACGGGGTGGGGGGGCAATCCGTCCGGCCTCCCGCACCCCCCTTCTGGGCCTTGGGCCCAGGAGCATTTTCTGGGCCTTGGGCCCAGGTGCATCTTCTGGGCCTTGGGCCCAGAAACCGTTTCTGGGCCCAAAATGGCCCAGAAATTGCTATTTTTGGCCCAAAAAAAGCAATTTCTAGGCCATTTTCATTTTTCAGCCCATAAAATTATAAGTAAAAAGGAAAAGAAAAGTTAAAAAACCAGATTAAAAAAAAAAGTGTTATGAATGGTAAAATAATAATAACTAAGCTATTACAAAATTGAAAGGCTAAACAATTACAAAATTACAAACATAAAAGTGTCCAATGGACATTGTATCAACATTACAAATTATTGAATACAAAATTCGAACAAATAATTAAAAAATAAATATTCTAAAGAGGCTTGTCAGCTGTGGCTTGTCTTTGAGTCAAGGGGTGTGACAGTTGGGGCGGCCCGGGCTTCAGCACATTTTTATGTTGCAGAGGTGCTAGACGTCTCATGTGTTACTACAAATAATAATATTAAAATTAATAACGATGAAATGGAAATGAATATAAATAAATTAAAATAACAGAATAAAAAACATTTACCAGGTGGTCCAAATCCAGACTGATCACCACCCTCATCGGTCTCCTTAAAATCTAAAATATCCGGAACATGAATATCCTTTCCTATCGTCCAACTCTGTGTGCATATCAATGCCTCTACAGTTGTAGGAGACAATGAACTACGGAAAGGATCCAATATACGACCTCCGGTACTAAAGGCTGACTCTGAGGCAACGGTGCTAATAGGGATGGCCAAAATACAGCGGGCAATCTCAGAAACTACGGGATATTTCTTTGAGGCATTCTTCCACCATCCTAATATATCGAAATGATCATTATCATCTTGGACCATATCTGCTGACAAATAGTTGTCTAACTCAGAAACAACCTCTGTAGATTGATGGACAAGTGTGGGATTCTGTGCGAGGGTCTTAGTCCACGGCATTCTGCGCTTCTTTGTAGGAGGCCCGGTGACGGTGTCTGTAGTTGGCGTTGGGGTCGGTGTATGTGTCTTCGATGTAGTACCACCCTTAATTGTCATAAACTCGTCATACAATTTTTTCAGGGTCTCTCGGGCCAATTCACCAATAATTTCAGTCCATACCTGATCGTGAACAAGTCCCAACCCATATAACAAGCCTGAAACTTTCAGACGGGGATCAAGAATAACAGCCACATATAAGAAAATATTCATTCTAGTCAAATCTCCCCAATACTTGTCATATTTTAGCATCATGCTCACTGTCATCCCCCTCATCCTTTCATTGGAACCCCTACGCATATCTTCTAATTCTTTTTTTACCCTACATATTTGTTGACAAAACCCATGGGATGTAGGGTACAAAGAACCAGATATATTCAATGTGACATCATAAAATAATCCAAGAAAATCAACGAAGGTAGAAACTACTACCCAATCATCATCATTAGGCTTTCGTGATCCACCGTGCTCATCAAAGTATTTGACATATTGGATGTCTTCATCACCCAATAATTGAAAGGCTGCCTTATATTCTTGGGCCGCCTCCAACATCAAGAAGGTTGAGTTCCATCTGGTAGGCACATCAGTACAAAGACCCTTCTTCGATGTTATGCCCGCAGCCTTTGCAGCAACTTTGAATTTCTCCAATCTAGAAGGAGAAGACCTCACCCATTTCACAGCCATTCTAACTCGTGCAATCGAGTCATCAACATCTTTCAACCCCTCAGTCACAATTAAATTCAAAATATGTGCAGCACATCTAACATGCAAGTATTCACCACCCAAGAATGTCTTATTTGCATCTTTAAGATAATTCTTTAGATACCCCAATGCGACATCATTAGACGATGCATTATCAACTGACACAGACAAAACTTTTTCCAACCCCCACTCCTTTATTGCGGCCTCCAAGGCCTTCCCAATCGTCTCACCCTTATGATCAGTTATTTGACAAAATTTAATAATTTTTTTGTGCAGAACCCAATCAGCATCAACAAAATGCACCGTCAACGACATGTAATTCATATTTTGGATTGAAGTCCAAGTATCGGTAGTGAGGCAAACTACCAAACCCGCCAATTGGCCCCTCAAAACATCTTTGTCACGGAGGTACATCTTCTTAATATCCTTTGCCACAGTGTGACGAGAAGGAAGTACAAATCTCGGTTCCAACTCTTGGACAAACTCTTGGAACCCTTTACCCTCCACAAACTGAAAAGGCAGCTCGTCCATGACAATCATACGAGCTAACTTTCTTCTACACTCATCGGGGTTATACTTCGTATACCCCTTCAATGTTGGCCCCCCGGCCCCACTACTCTCATCCGCCATTTTAAAATCTAGTCTAGATTGACCCTTCTCTACTAAGGATTTTAAAATTGGACTCTTCTTGCATTGTTCCTCTAGATGGACCTTCAGCTGGGATGTACCATGTTTCCTATAGTGACATCCATACATTTTCC
The DNA here is from genome assembly GCF_018687715.1 of Carya illinoinensis. NCBI lineage: Eukaryota > Viridiplantae > Streptophyta > Magnoliopsida > Fagales > Juglandaceae > Carya > Carya illinoinensis. The sequence continues at coordinate 4,919,157 of NC_056756.1, forward strand.
CACAGTGATTACATTTAGCTTGTGGGTTGTTGGGGTCACCACCCTCTAGTTTGGTAAAGTGTTGCCAAACTATGGATACAGGTTTCTTGCCCTGTGTGGGCTTCGGAGCAGGGCAAGGTGTACTCGTTATAGGGGTAGGAGTAGGGTTAGTTTCTGGGGTAGGGATGTTGGCTGGGGAAGGCGAGCTATCACTGAAATCCGACGACATTCCTGGTTCTCCAACAAAAAAGGATAAAAATAAAATTCAAAGTGCAATCCAACACAATCAGGGCAAAAATGCATACAAACAGAACAAGTCACAAACTAATCTTAAAATACATAAAATAAAGCTCTATAGACCACTTGCCACAAACTAATCCGAAACCCTAGCTTTGCTTACATGTGAGCACAAAATGATTTTCAAAACCGATAAAATCCAATACTTCTAATTTAAATAACTCAAAGAACCCAAAAGTCTAATCTTTAAAGTCTAATCCTTTGTATGTATAACAAAAGAATAAAAAAAAAAATCCTTTGAATTTATACATGTGAGCAGAAAATGAACTTCAAAATCTCAAAATCCATGGTCTTTATTTTTGGAGAAAAAATTTTGTCTATGATCCATCCAACAAAAAAATTTTCAGTAGAAATGAGCTTTTATTTTATTTTGATTTTGTTTTTACCCAAAAAATAAATTATCAAAACTTATTTATCATTACCTATTTTGAGATTTATCGTTTCCAGTCCTTACTATACTATTATATCCCGTTAAATGCAATGGAAATATTAAATTTAATTGTTACATTTCTAAAGGGTTTCACTTTTTTAATAGTTTACAAACTAGTTTCTAAACCCATAAAAAAATTAGGGAGGGTGGGATTGGAACCCCACAGGCCACAATCCGAAACCCTATTTCAAATTTAGGGGTTTCAATAGTTGAAACCCCTAAATCAAATTAGGGTTTCAATCAATTAGGGTTCCAATCCGAAACCCTAACCCCTAAATTGATTTAGGGGTTTCATGATAAATTGATTTAGGGGTTTCAATCATGAAACCCCTAAATCAATTTAGGGGTTAGGGTTTATCCGAAACCCTAAATCAAATTAGGGGTTAGGGTTTCGGATTGGAACCCTAATTAAATTAGGGTTCCAATCCGAAACCCTAACCCCTAAATTATCATGAAACCCCTAAATCAATTTAGGGGTCCGAAGTTCAATGAAATTTACAAAAAAAAAAAAAAAAAAACAATCCATTCAATCCAAACAATCACACAATCCATTGAATCCACAGCACACAATCCAACAAATCCCATCCTCCATCTCCTATTCAACCCCATCCTACCTCCAATCTCCGATCAAAACTAAATAAAAAATAAAAAATAAAAACTCAACGGAGAAAATCAAAAGAGCAGGAGAAATGTTACCGTGCGGCATGCGGCGTGCGTCCGGCGTCGTGCGTCGTGCGAGAGAGAGGGAGGATGGAATACGTGCGGCAGCCGGACTGGTTGCCGATGGGAGGCGGGAACACCGAACACGGGGGTTTTAGCAAAAGGGATTAGGCCGAAGGGGGAGGAAGGAACTCGGGACGGGAGGGGAGGGGAGGGGAATCAGGGGATCGGGGGGGGGGGGGGTGGGGTTATGGGTTAGGGTTATTGAAACGGCGCCGTTTCAATTAGTGGGTTAATAATAAAACCCACTAACTGAAACGGCGCCGTTTTGTCCACCACAAAACGACGCCGTTTCTCTTAGATATCCGGTTATATATATATATATATAATATATAATATAATATATTATCTATATAACGGTGCGGGGCGGGGGAAACACGGCCCGGGGGGGTCCGTTTCCGTCCCCCGCCTCCGCTGGGGGTTGCCAAACGGGCCGGGGGCCCCCGCCCCGGCCCTAACGGTACGGCGCGCCCCGCCTCGCCCTATGCGGGGGCGGGGCGAACGGGGCGGGGCAGCGGGTTCCGGGGCCCCGCTGCCCACCCCTAATGCTAGCTGTATGTGTGTATGCAAAATCTATTGATGATCAAGGTCTTGCTACTAGAAATAGATCGATCCATTGAACGGAGCCAAGTTTTGATTTAGTATACTCTTGTTAGTGATATCAGTTGTATATGAACAAAATTGAGAAAGAAGTGACACCAAAACATCCACAATAAAATTGAAAATACAACATTAATAATGCATTTTATTGATTCCATGTCGACACACGTACACATGATGATTGACAATAATCTAACAAACTTACTTTCCCGTGCTAATGCAAACTTACATGTTTACAAGATGCAAGAGATTTATTATTATATTGATCACGACATTCTAGCATAAATATTGACAATAATAAAGACATGCAAACAATATATAGCATGTTAGCCCAGTACCATGAAACTTTTCTTTAAAAATGTCATCTAATTTCTTTGACATTTGAGGTGTTAAGTAATTTACCCAATCTCCAACCTCACCTAGGCGAAAAAGGCTTTCGGTCTTCATGTTGTGGGTTGTTCCACTTTTATTCACCTCCAACTTGTTCAAATAATCAAAACTACACAATCTTAAAATATCATTTATCATACCTTTTGTCTCTTCTTCTGAAGAAAATGGGCATTCCAAGAATTCGGCTATTTTTTTCAAGTGAGTGGAGGGTTGCTCTTTCAATTCCTCGTATCTTAAGCAAAGTATCTTTTGAGGTTTTTCTAAACTTTCCTTCCAATAGTTCAAAACATGATCCCAATATGGCCCAAAACTACTCACTCCCTGACAAAACTCATCAAAAGTTCCTTCAAATGAATCGGTTGTCCTCCCATTATTTTTCAGGAAGTGCCAAAGTGACACAAATGTATCCTTAGGATTCCTATACAAATGCACAATCTTGCACGTTGAGTGCTTAACAGATGTTGGGAGCAATGTATAAGGTAAATGAGCTGAAAAGAGCCTTGGAGAGGGGAAGAAGGTGAGATCTGGAACCTCTTTTTGATTGTAGAAATGTAAGTCCAAGTAGGGCACAAGAATATGAGGATTGTTTGTGAGCAATGGATGTTTTTGAAGATCTAGATTATGCTTTCTGTTCACTATAGCAAACAAGATAGCCTTCAACCAAGTAGTCCCAACTTTGGGAGGGGTCATCATTTGAATATCAGTCTCCTGAGCTTGGAAGTGTTTTTGGAGGGATAAAACTCCCTGCATGGACCTAGTTGTAATCCAAAATCCACGGTACTGACTTAGGAAGCCTGCTGTTGGGAGGGAGGATATGAAGTCCCCGTTTTGATCTGGGGTTAGTTCATCTTCTTGCAAGTGGTCAGAAAAAGGTGGATCGAGTGTAGACATGATTCAAGAAGGAAGGGAAGTACAACTTGCTAGTATGATCGTGGTTTCACCTAGCTAAATTGTTCTGTACGTGGTTGATGTTACAGACGAACCTAGCTACGTACTGATCTCAATGTTATGGGTATATATGGCCCGATCGAGGTATATATCATCATGTACTTCAACTTCCCAAAACATCCGATCCATTGCTCTCAACAAACTCATGTACATGATGCCTGATGGCATTGACGGGGTATGAGATTTAAAGAAAAAAAAAAAAAAATGTATATTGGGGATTTACTTAGCTTAGTCCAATTAAAGAAAATCGATCATCTCTCCTTAAGTGTCAATATACACGTTTTTGATCTAACTTGGTTACACAAGTTATATTCTTATCGATTTTATATAATCATAAAAATTAAATTTTTATATAAAATATAATAAATAATTTAATTTTTTTAAATTTTAAAATAAAAAATATTAAAAAAATTATATTTTAATAATATTTTATTAAATTTTTAAATTTTTCTCATTGAATATAATCTGATGAGCAGAATGAAGAACTTATTGATAGATTCGGTACACAGATTTGATTCTTGCCGGATTTTTCGTACCTAATCACAAATAATGTGATTCACGCACTAATCAATCAATCAATTAACATGGGGCATTGTTAGATGTTCACTGGCTACACCAATCAATCAATGTAACAACAAACTTTCTTGACCAATCCAGAATATGAACGAGAAACGATACATCTATCGATACACATATTTTGTATTGATTTTTTTAACTGTTTTTATTTAATAATTAAGAAAATATTTTTTTAATTTTATATCAAGACAAATGTTACGGTTCAATGTACACGATTTTTTTTTCTAAGCTAATTCTCTGACATATATAATATTTAATATACAGAGCTAGTACTGCTCCCTCCCGATCTCCAACCAGATAATCTTATGAAAGATTTTGCTTTTCGTTTCTACGTTATATATTTATTTTTATTTGAAAAATACTAAGATGATTATTAAAAGTGGATATCAATATAAATGAATTTTTTAATTATTTTTTAAATATTCTTAATCATCAAAAATTAAAAAATATAAATTTATTAATAATTACTTCTTTAATTATTATAAATAAATAAATAATAAATAGGATCCAATTTGATGGATCCCTATAGAGTATAGTGCGCCACTAGACCTTATTGTTTAATGGGAAAAATTGTACCGACAGCAGTCACAACACCTTTCTTAAAGTTTTGGGACTCTCAGATTACACAATATTTGATCTTCTTTATTAAAATAGATAGAGCCAACTTGGCAGATTTCAAAGACAATGAATCTGATCTGGACCCCTCTCTCTCATACGTGGATCGAGTGATAACATACTATATGTGGAGTGATAATTATTGGCTATAAAATATTTATTTGTTATCCTTATACTGTTGTATGCATGGACGTTTGTGCTAATACAGTATTGTATGTGGTGGGGGCACATGCATAAAACTCATGGACGGCATGTTTTGCATTTTTATTGTGGTAGACATAATTTTTGAGATTTCCATCTTTTTGTTGTTTAATGTCACGAGGGCAAGAGCTTGAACCCATTTGAGTCGATCGACATTATAATAAAAAACAGAAAGAAAAAAATAGTACTATGAAATCATTAATAAATCCTTCATTCGCACAAGATATACCACTTTATTATTGAATTATAGCGCCTGTCGAGCTCTTACATCACTCTGCTTTGTTATATTTTTGTTGGGGTGTATATAATATTAGAATCTTTATTCGAATTTCAGGCTTATAATTCACTTGAAATGTATATAAACATATAAATAAACCCTATACATTTATTGAATATTTAACAATATTATTACAAAAAATTCACTCAAATAACTAGAAATATTATAAAATCTTCAAATCAAGTATTTATTTCTTCTCCACTCATAAATATATACTAGAGTTTGCCTCGTTTGATTACAAAAACTAGATGAGATGAGAAATATGTTAATAATAATAAGATTATTTGTAAATATTAGTGAAATAGTTTGAATTAAAATATTTTTATGGGATTTTGAAAAATGAGATATGAAATGAAGCAAAAGCTAACAATAATACATACTCATAGTATCAATTTTTTCAAGCATATAAATCTCCAAAACATCATCAAGTACTTCAACAACATCTTGCAGGTTCTTGGACCCATGCATGTTCTCTTCAATTATGATCATTCTTGCAGGTGCTCCAGGAAAGGAAAAGAAGGTTGTTGAAGTGTAGATAGTTTTAGTAGGAAGAGAAAGGGGTAGTTAACGTTGTAAAACTTGAAATAAAATCGATCTACGTATACAAAGTGTTAACGTTGTGCTTCGTATGCCTGAACAAGGTCCTAATAATTCGAATCGAGAGCTTCACCTACAAACACATTGGAGAAAGTGGGCTTGGGGTAGATTAGTGAATTTCTGATGCTTAAGTTAGTCTCTTGTGTATAGAATAATGACTGGAGAATAGAAGAATTCAAAAAGAGTTTTTCGTGCCTAGGTTGGCTTTTATACAAAATTTATGGAGGCATTTCGTACCCTATGTCAAGGGGTTCATGTCATTCAAAGCATGCTCCACATTATAATAGAAAAGTGTGGAACCACGAAGGTCAGTTTGCTTCATCTGTAGCTCATGATCCGTAGCTCTCCACGAGTACGTCTATCAAAGGTAAGAGGTGAGTAGATCGGGGGGATGTCAGCTCAATATTTTCGTTCTTATTGACATTAGAGACTAGAGAAAAATTTGAGAATACAACAATGCCTTTTACCGATCACTCGATTTCAACACATACATTGACGATATTAATATTATTACGTATTTATTTTAGAGTAATGATATACAACACACTTTCATCCTATTAAGTAATATGTTGCTCATTTATCACCATTGGATGATATAAAAATATAATAAATGATCATTCAATTGTGATAAATGTGCCACATCATACTTTGTGGGATAAAAATAGGATGCTAATATGATGTATAGAATTTTCCTTTATTTTATTTACCAAGCGAATACCAACATACACATATATATAATATAATATATATTTTATATTTATTTATTCATGTATTTATTTTACATATTTCATGGGTTAATTTCTCTGTGTATATATATTTTTAATATATATTGTTGGTACAAATTTAAATTAATATGAGATATCAGTTACCTTATCTAAAATTATTAAGAATAATATCAGTTATTTTATTTTAAATCATATATTTATGCTAATTCTTGCCTTGTTAGTAAAAATCTAGTTTTAAGTTTGGAAGTGATTATAATATCTATCATGATAAAGATAACCTAGTGGATGAGGTAACTATTTTTATTGAAAATATAGAAAATTTGGAAAAAGAAAATGGTGGTGTAGTTTTGAAGTTTAAGGATCATAAAACAACTTTTAAGATAATTAACTATATATGTTGATTTTCTTGGAGTTGATGATTTTTTTTCAAATTCTCTTATGCAAAATATTTTTCCTGGATCTGAGATGTATGAAAGAAACTTAATTTTAGAGTATTAGATGTTCAATATTATTTTATTTCGAGTCAATAAAATTAATTTTAGTTTTTCTATAATCATCGAGATGATACAACAAAAAGAAAGAAAGATTGGTCTAATTGAACATCTAAGAGATTGAGGCAAAAAAATTTAAAATTCGATGACGAACTCTCTCCAACCCAGTGAGAATGGCGTAGATCCAAATTAACATGTGATATTAGTTACTTTCTCTAAAATCATTAGAATAATATCAGTTATTTTATTTCAAATCATATATTTATGCTCATTCTTGCTTTGTTAGTAAAACTTTGGGTTCAAAATTGGAAGTGATTCTGATTTTGATTTTGACTAAGTTTTTTATAGGATTCTTTTTTATTTATGTATTAATTTCTTATACAATAATTTAATATTTTTCCATTTTTAATTTCCATAATTTCGAATTTTACAACTATTTAAGTCTAGTTAGTGGGTTTCACAAAATGATTTTGAATTGTATTATTAATCAATATTATTCAAAGTTTTTTCTGTGTTTTGGGCAAATCTTATATCATTTCTCTACAAATTATTTGTTGAAACTAGCCTGAAGGATAATTACTATTTTTTTGGGCCTCAATTTTATTATATATTATTATATGTATGTAAAATATATGTGTATGTATGTATATCAATATATATGTATCTAGCGCATATGGTTGAACTCTTTTATTCTCTTCTTTCTTTTTTTCTTTTTGTTTTTAATCTTTTTCTTTTCCCCTTCTGCATTTCTATATATGCCCGATTGATAAATTGAATTATGATTTTCCCATCTCATTGCAAAAAAAAGCAAAATGAATTTATTTTTTTGTCTACATTACGAAACTGATCGAGTGAAGGAAAATAAGGCTGGATTAATATTATAATTAAACAACTTAAATTTTAGAGAGAAATAACAGAGATCAATGTGTGCATTCACCAGTTATTGTTGAACTGATCAAAATGGCCCAATGCTAGCTGTATGTGTGTATGCAAGGAACCCCTTTCTCTTAGATGGAAAGCTAGCCATAATAGAGCTAAATTGTCAAAAGTTGAGAAAGTGAAATACTTTTTTCCAGAGCTTTTGGGGGCTAGGGTTTGACAAAAAGTATTTTATAATTGGCTAAAACAAGTCGGAGTAGGAGTGAGATTGGAGCTTACACAATTTTGAATCAAAGTTAGAGTTTAAATTTGAATTCCAACAAAGTTGAAGTCAGACAAAGTCTGTACTCACCCCTACATGGACAGCACAACATTTGGGTGGACAGCCTAGCCTACACCTCAAAGGCAGCGGAAATTTTGTTGGTGTTGTAGTCATTCTGTCACCATGATCTACTTTGATCGAAAGATACTATCAGAATGGTCGAAAATGCTTTCTAGATGATCTAAAAAGTTTTCGTGTTAATACCTTATTTACATGGAGTTATAACTATAGATTGCATTCTACCTCTAGCACCTAACTTCCCTTCCTTCAATATATGTATATATCATGAATCCATGTACTCAGCCCTTTTAAGCCATGCTTTATTAAATATAATTTGGGGTTTTTAAAAGGAAAAAAAATATGATCAGTAAAGGGAAAAGACACTAATTGAATATAGCCTGATGAACAAACAAAATCACTACAAGAAATTTTCTTTTTAGGGACGAAATTTGTTAGGGATGAAATAAATTTCATCCCTAAAGATACTTTTCAGAGACGAAATTTAAATTTCGTCTCTAAATATGGAGAACCTTATAAATCCATTCGGAGTAACAAATATTAGTTCGAACCGGAGATTCTGGGACGAGTTAGATCATCTCAAAAAATCTAAACCATTCGAACTAATAAAATTTAATTCGAACAGATAATTGATCTATTCGAATGTAATATAATCTGTTCAAATTAATATTAACTCGTTCGAACGATATTATTTAATTGAAAAGATATATTGTTAAAATTGTAATAATACATATTTTTCTATTAATTTTTTATCATTTTCAAAGTAAATAAAAATTTCTATATATTATATATTATGATTTACAATGAATAAAAATATTTATGAATTCATAAATTAATTTTATGTAATTATTTTAAAAATATTTTAGTTAAATAAATATTCTTTAAAGATAGTGCATTTTTTCAATTATCGTGAATATTAATTATAATGAGAAGAAAATATAATTAACAATAAAGAGGCTAGCAAACACTAAAAATAAAAACCATACATTAATTACATCCCAAAAAGATTTAGACGTTCTATACAACATAAAAAAAAGTCAAATAATAACTAACAATATCTATTTATTAAGTAAATCAAAATCCTCCTGTAAGTTATGTAAGCGTCCTTCCACGTCCTTAAACTTCTCCACGATGGGCTGAATGAAGTCCCTAAATATAATTTGGTGGTGCTCCGCCAATATAGCTCGTACCCCATCCAGAGTAGCCCCAACAGGCTGTCTCTCAACAGGGACAGTAGCAGTAGAAGCTGGATTAGTAGGCAGAGGTTGATCCTATACTGCATGAGTATTCGGCAAGTGACCCCTACTCTTGTTGAATGTGATCTTGTTAACGGGCCCCATCTGTGGTGTCCTCCGCTCAGTTGAAGTCACTTGAACCCTCGATTGGAGTAGCAAGTTAGATACTAGCAGTGCAAATGGTAGACTACCTCCACCCAAATAGCGTGACTATGATCGAATGCAGAGGAAGAAATATAATGCCAGATCAATCGGCTCCCCCTGTGCTAACCGTAACAAAAATTCGGCCTGCTCGATCCCGAAATCAATCTTGTGTTTTTTTGAGTAAATATTATTTCCGACAATCAGATTAAGCATTCTAAAAAATGCTATACAGTGGGCCTGTCAGATCACTTTGCTGCCATCATTTGGAGGAGTCGAAGGCTCTCACACAATGTCACGAACCTGATCATCTGTGAGACCATCATCAGGTACCTCAACGCGGCTCTCACTATCATCTCAGCCAGCATCCAACTCTGCGATCTGTACATCCGACGTTGGCGATGAGGATGCGACTGGTGTGTCCTCTCCAGATGGTGCAGTCACTGCTCTCTCTAGTGCTAATGTTGCAGGATATGCACCGGGCTCCCGTCGCAGATCAAAAAACTCAGCAATAACACAGAGAGAGAAGATAATACTCACTTCCCAGACTACTAAGTTGTAGCGTAGAGCATCACCGGACTGCTCTCCCATGGCATGGTAAAACTCACCGACCATCTCAGGATATGCTGTGCCCCTCTGCCGACAGATCGAGGTCCATCCACGATCGATGATGATGTCATGTATGCTCCGTCCCTCCCAAGTGAGATCACAGAAGTCATCTAGAATGATCTCCCGCTCAACTAGTATAGGCCTCACGGTCAGTTGAGAATGAGCTGCTTCGCTACTTTGGCCTGTCTGGGATCGGGAACGTTTTCTTCCACTGCTGCTTGCCATTAGTATACTGTTGATCTATAAAATAATTATGTAATCTAATTAAAGTGAATTAGAGGACATAAATGTTAGTTTGCAGTGTTTGGCAAGCCTTTATTCGAATGGATTCCAATCTGTTCGAATAAGGGCTGCCAAATAACATCTTTAGTTCGAATGATTAAAATTCAATTCGAATGGCTTAAAATTTCATTCGAATGGAATTTAACATCATTCAAATGACCATAAAATTAATTCGAATGACCTCTTAAAACATCTATTCGAATGAGCCTAAATTCCATTCGAACGAACTTCTTTTCCATTCGAATGAGCATAAATTTCATTCGAATAGAATTTATGCTCATTCGAACGAGATTGAGCCAAACAGACATGGCTGAGTCGACTCAGTCCCGAATCTACAAATCATATTTTTAACAATAATCCAAGATTTTAATCGGTAGAAATGATTGAGGAGTAAAGCCCCATCATTTCTACCGATTACTTTTGTGTCATTTGGCCCCAAAACAACAAAATGGGGTCGGATTGATTCAAAATCCGAACCCCCCAAAACCAATGATTTAATCAGTAAAAATAAAACCTATTTAACCAATACCTCTTGTTGTTGAGGACTTAGATGGAGTTGGCGGCGGCGTTGGGGCTATGAACGGCAAAGGATTCAATCGGACGGTTCGAATGAGAGGATGCATGAATGGCCAGAGAAGAAACTATATCGCGGCTTATATAACGTGAATTCGTTCGAGCGGAAAGGGTATCAGTTCGAACTGAAAGGGTATATGTTCGAATGAATTATGTAATAATTCATAAGAAATATATATAAGTACAAAAGGTAAAACAATACATTTTATATTACTAATACTAGTATATAATACTAGTATTAGTACTAATAAAAAAGGTCGATACTAGTATATATAATATAGTATATATAATACTATATTACTTATCTATATCATCTATAGTATAGAGTATTTAATTAGTTACTTATATATATTGTAAGTAACTAGTATATATATAATAGTATATATATTATGCATTAGATGAGTATAAAATAGTCTCAGGTAGCACTGTTCACTGACCCGACCTGACCCGAAAACATGGTATTCCGACCCGACTTCTCTCTCTCTCTCTCTCTCTCTCTCTCTCTCTCTCTCTCTCTCTCTCTCTCTCTCTCTCTCTCTCTCTCTCTCTCTCTCTCTCTCTCGTACGTTTGTGTAAATATTGATATTATACGTGCAATGTGTTAGAAAGAAAATCAAATCAAGAACTTTCAAAGAATATGTTACATGTCTATTTGTTCTAAAGGCAGATTATTTTTATATTAGTAGAATTCATTTCTCCACGAGAATAAAATGATAAATATAAATTATAAAGCATTCCCACCAAGCAAAACTCCTTCAAGAAATTTCTCATTTCTTAATACTAATAAATGAATACGAAAGTTTGCTTCTGTATCCATAGGTCCTACTCCTAAAGAATTGTGTATTCTTCAAAAAATCTTCAATCGACCTCATTCAAAATATTCTTCAAAGTTATCTCTACAAGAAATAAAAAATAATGTTAAACATATATTTAATTGAAAGGACTATAAGAAAATATTCTTCAAATATGAATATTGCCGTTTTCTAACTTGTAGCTTTCATCATCTTCCACTACATCATCTTTCATCATCTTCCAAAGAATTGTGTATTCTTCAAAGAATCTTCAGTCGACTTCATTCAAAATATTCTTCAAAGTTATCTCTACAAGAAATAAAAAATAATGTTAAACATATAATTAATTGAAAGAATTATAAGAAAATATTCTTCAAATATAAATCTTACCGATTTCTAACTTGTAGTTTTCATTATCTTCCATTACATCTTGAGAGTCATAATTAATGGAGGGAGCCATCAACCAGTTTTGTGTGCAAATAAGAGCTTCAACTATTGTTGGGGCCAATGAGCTACGAAATGAATCTAAGACCCGACCTCTAACGCTAAATGCTGACTCAGAAGCAACAGTAGATATCCGAATAGCCAACACACCTTGAGCTATATTGGCAAGAATCGAATATCTGATTGAGTTCACTTTCCACCAGATTAGAATATCAAAGTCGGGTGTCAATCCTTCAACACTTTCCATGAAATACTTATCCAATTCTGATTTAGACTCTACCACACCTTTTGATGCTTGATATTGCTAAAACATATTGAATATATCATCCTCATCATTATAAGAAGTGTTACTTTGGGTCTCACCAACACTTGATTGGCCCCTACTTGAACTTACATTAGATTTTGAATATTGTTTATACATTCGCTCAATCATCCTCCTTAACCAATCAACAAGTTCAGATGCTAGCTCATGGCCAAGAATATTTGTAAAACAAAACTCCAAAACTTCCAACTTGAAGCGCGGATCAAGTATAGATGCAATAAACAACATCTTGTTCAATTTCCCAAAATCCCCCCAATACTTGTCATATTTCAATATCATCCTCTCCGACATGGTTTTCAGCACATTACTCTCACTCATGGAAAATTTGTTCAAATGTTTATAGATTGTAAATATTTCTTTAATGAACAAATTTGAAGTTGCATAAACTGAGCCTGAAACCCGCAAAGTCATGTCATAAAAAAGCCTCAAAAATTGTACAAAAACCTTGATGGTTTCCCAATCATGTAAAGTTGGTATTCCTTGTCCAACCTCACGTAAATATGGGCCAAACTCATTGTCTTCATCTTGTAGCACCTCAAACGCTGCATAATATTTGAGAGCCGCACTCAACATTAGATATGTTGAGTTCCACCTAGTTGGAACATCAAGACAAAGAAGCCCACCACCCAAAATATTTTGTTTCTCTACACATGACTTGAACTTATTAAGTCTTGCAGGGGAAGACTTCACATATTTAACTACATTTCGAATATTCACAATTGATCTATCAATTTCTTTTAATCCATCCTGGACAATGAGATTCAAAATATGTGTGCACAACATCTTATATGCATAAGGTCATTGTCTAATACCATACAGTCCCTAAGTTTAGCAATTTTCCTCAAATAATTGATAGCCGTGGTATTAGAAGATGCATTATCGACTGTAATTGTAAATATCTTCTTTATACCCCATCCAAGTACAGATGACTCAATCTTTTTTCCTATTATTATCCCTTTGTGATCAGGAACTTTGTTAAAATGTATAATTCTCTTATGCAAGGTCCAATCATCATCAATAAAATGGACTGTTATGCACATATAATTTAGATTTTAAATTGATGTCCACATGTCAGTAGTGATGCAAATCTTATAATCAGATGCCATGAACATGTTCTTCAACTTCTCTTTTTCTAACAGATACTTCTTCATACAATCTCACATAACAGTAATGTGAGAGGGAATTGGAAATCTAGGCTCAACTACGGCCATAAAGTCTTTAAAACCTTGTTTTTCTACAAATCTAAACGGTAGCTCATCTACAATTATCATTTTAGCCACCGCTGACCGTATTTTCTATTCTTTGTACTTGGAAAGTCCAACACTAGGACTGCTAGTTGTACCATCCACCCCCATCTTCCTAGTTCCAGTCATTTTTTATTAGGGGTTATCCCTTCCAACCCCACTAGTATTAAAGGCTTTACATCTCTCATGATAGTACTTCAAGGATGAAGTACCTTGTCTTTTAGGATGGCATAACAAAACCTTACCACAATAATTGCATCTGGCTTTGGGCTCATCGGGATCCTCGACATCCTCAACTCTCGTAAAGTGTTGTCATACTTCAGATCTACCCCATCTTCTAGAGATAGGAGGACAAACTTGAGGACTAGTTGTAGGGAGAGAGCTATCCAAAGTTGGAGGTAGAGTGCTATCCAAATGAATCACGTTGGGCATTGATTCAGACTCAGATGAAGGCATAGGAGCACTAGGTTCCATAGTGTTTAACTGCAATTTAAGATAACACCACAAATTTGTTAACAAAAATCCCAATACATATGATAGAAATATTGATAAAAATAAGAACTGCACACATATAAAAAGAAAATCCTTATCTCTTTTTTTTTTTTCTTTTTTTTTGGTGGCTAATGTCAATTATAATATCTGAATCTCAGATTTTGGAGGGTCAAGTTAGAATCTTCAAAATCATTAGCTCCCACAGAGCAAACTGAGTAGGACAAATAAACACGACAAGTTAGGCACATGGAACTCAATATTATATATTCTTGTTGATCCAGTGGCAGGTTTACTTGTTCTGTAGATGGAACTCAATATTATATATTCTATGCCGATGTGGGATGCTACAATCTTGAAGAAAGCAATAATGGATTGCCCTTTGATTATGTTAAGTGATGGGTACATGTGTAATCATATATATATATATAGACACACACAAACCGACACACGTATGTGTCAAACTCTTTTCAAAAGATGAAAATATCTTCATCATAACCGAAAGTTAGGATTTATTCAATAGTTAGGATAAAGATAAGAGAAGTACTTTATTGGAAAGCACATGCATTGAATAGGTTGATGTCCCCCCAAGAAAACAAACCCAGCATTTGTTTACTAAATATACCATTCAGGTTTAATTCAAACCCATCCAGCTTTAATTCAAACCCAGCTCCAAAAACAAACAAGCCATTCAGGTTTATAATCCCATGTGTTTACTAAATATACTAATCATTTGGTGGAATTCTAATGGGGTTGGGTTGAAGCTAAAAAATTCAATTGTATATATACACAGGAAATACTCAGAAATTAAGTTATAAGAAATATTGCTCATGCTCTGCTCATTTAAAAAACAGCACTAAAATTGTGCTAAACTACGATTATAAAAGTTGGAAGCAGGTTTATGCAGTACAAAATATGTACCCAAAATATCCAAAATATGGCCTTATCTACATCTTTGTTTATATTGGCAGATGGGTCTCCACACTACAAACAAGTTAATAAAGTTGTTTAATTAATTAATTCGTCAGCTCAACCAACTCTCACATTTTCGTAGCATTGAATTTAATTCGTGTCCTGGCAGGCACATTCAATTGAACAGCCTGCGAGCAAGCAGCTCAAGTCTGATGCCTTGATGGACCAGATGAAGCTTCACCTAGCCACTAATGCCAGCAAAGAGCTCACTAAGAAGATCAACCTCGTTTATCAAATCAATATCGCTCCTAAGGTACCCCCCCACACACGCACGACCTCGTTTATCATATCAAACTACTTCCAAACAACAACCTTCGCCAACCAAAAAGCCCAAATCTCCCAAACCCGTGAGAGAGAGAGAGAGAGAGAGAGAGATACCTATAGATAATTTCAAAAATTTGGTAGAGACTTGAAAGTGATGAGGGAGAGCTTTGAGCAACAGAGCAACGTCGGCAGGGAGAGAATCACTGCGAGTGTGAGCTGATTTTTGTGTAGGAAACGGGTATCGGGTATTACCCGATTAAAATGGAAACGGTTACGGTATAACCCGTTTCCGATTATACATGCAAACGAGTCAGTATTTGGGTTCGGGTCGAGTCGGAAAAATAGCCGGGCCGGGTACACGGGTTATTTGAACAGCCCTAGTCTCAGGTAAAACATTGCATTAAATATAAGTATAAAATACATATATCTAATATATTTAGTTTGTGTATTAATAATTAATGAACCAAGTACTTAGAATATATTAGAAAGTATTATAGTACTATTAGTTTTCAAATATTTATGCTATCTATACTATAATAGATAGTATTATACTATTAGTAATACTTAGTATTATACTTATAGTGATCCTAATTACAAGTATAACACTATTAGTTACACTTAGTATTATATAGTGTATTATATTTTATTATATACTAATAACAATATTTGGTGTATATTATATATTTCTAATATTATCTATTCGAACGCATATAAAATTGTTCGAATAGAGATAAAGTATATTCGAACGATTTTTTTTGTTTAGAGGGAAAATTCGCGCCAAATTATCGCTATATGTTGGAAAATATTCTTTTTTTTTTTCCGTTCGAACTGTAATATTATTAATTCAAACGGGAAAATATGTGGGAAAATTTCACAATTTTTTTATTTTCACGTTCAAACTTGTAAAAAATCTGTTCGAATGTAAATTAACATATTATTAACCCAATTCTTTCACTTCATTTTCACTCGGATTGAAGTTTGAGAAAGGGAGAGAGAGCGTGGCAGAGGCTTTTAGAGAGTGTTGTGGAGAGACAAAGCTTCAAAGAAGTGAGAGAGAAGAGATTCTTGAGAGAGAAAAAAGAAGGACAAGAGGTAATATGTTTTTTTTTTTTGTTATTTTTCATTCCGATTTTCGTTTATAAGTACAATTTCATTTGTTGCATTTATTTGTTGGGATAGAACAGTTGTTTAATGTGTTTTATGTATATAAAAGTATTGTGGATTGATATTTTTATTGGATTGCAAAAATTAGAGGTAAGTTTTTATAGTTTTCTAAGTTATTTAATAATCATATGTAGGGATAATCATATAGTTTCCAATGTATAGTATTGAAATATGTCATCATATATGTGAAAATTGTGTTTTGTGGTTCAATTTCTTGCTCTTTTTCGTGACTGGCTTCTAACTTTGTCCCATTCAAACACTCTGAATACTGTTCGAATTGAATGTACTCAGTTCGAACAGAATCAAATGACGCCAGAATTCCATTCGAACATATTGAGTGTTTGTTCGAATAGTAGCAATTAGATGATAGTTGGCTGAGAATGTAATTATAAAATGTAATTATAATGTATAATTGTAAATATTTAAATACTGTATTGTAATATTCGAATACTTAAAATATAATTATAAAATATTTAATAAAAGAAGTTTAATGTATTAGTGAAAATATTTAATAGATTAATAGATTAATACTTAAATTATAATTATAAAATATAAGTTATAAAAAATTATAATTAAATATTTGAAAATATTTAAGTACTCTAATTAAGATGATTAACATGATGGAATATTTAAGTACTTCCATATATTTAAGGGCCCATTATGTATACTTGTAATGTAATCTTGCAATATATTTGTGATGTATACTGGCTATGTTTATTACTGAGTGGTTAGATTTTCTAATTATTTTACATGCAGTTAAACCTAAGGCCCATTCGAGAGTTGTGGCCAAATATTCTCGTAAAGAATGTTTAGGTACAACTCTTGAATTGTCCAAAGTTGATAGTTTGGGATTCTATCATCTATATGGCATATATATTCAGTTAAAACTCATGTGTTAGTCAATTAAAATTTTGGTTTAACATTTTCTTACATTCTTCGAGTATGTAGTTCGTAAGTTTCTTGGCCCATGAATAGGGTCGATGACTTACCGTGACTAGCATACTTAGAGAATTGTAGGGAAATGTTGTCGAAATTTTTACTAATATACGAGATTTGACTAAGTATATATGTGATATAGATGATAGTCTCTCGAATGGGATAAGACCAACTACCTTAAAAATAGATGGTAAAGTAACACGTTTATCGATAGTGCTTATCCCATGAATTGGATTTTTTTATAGATGGATAAGAGTTGGATGTTGTTGGAAGATGAAGATAGACTTGGTCGAGACTATAAGCAATATGCACAAGGGGTGAAGTCTTTCTTAGAATTTGCTTGTGGGAGTGTTGACAGTCGAGGATTTATAAGATGCCCGTGCAAGAAGTGCAAAACCTTAGTTCATATAATATGATGGCTGTGGAGGATCATGTATTCGTAAATGGAATTGATCCAAAATATTCACATTGGGTTTTACATGGCGAACCATTTCCTAAGGGAGTTCGATTTGGCAGTAATCTCAATCAGATGGATGAATGTAACGAGATCGGCACAGACGACATAAATGATGATGTTTCTAATGATAGTTATGATAATGAAGAAGATATGACTGAAATGTTAGGGGATCTTGGCGCAGGCATATTTGGTGTCAGGGATGGAGAAGGAACATTGGATTACTGTGGGAGGATGCACAACGAGAATTGTACCCAAGGTGCACCTGTCATAGCAAGTTGTCATTCACTGTCAGGCTGCTCCATATTAAGTCTATTTGTTGTATTTCTGCAAAGGCCATCAATATGTTGCTTGAATTATTTAAAGAGCTCTCCCACAAAATAACGTAGTACCTCAAAATTTTTATGAAGCGAAGAAATTGAAACGAGGTTTATGATTTGATTATAATATCATCCACGCATGTAAGAATGATTGTATTCTCTTCTGGAAGCAATATGCAGAATTTAATTCATGTCCGGTGTGTCATGAGTCAAGATGGACATCAAATAAGCGTAATGTACCCCATAAAGTGCTAAGACATTTTTCGCTTATTTCTCGACTTCAGAGATTGTTTAATTCTTGGATGACTGCGAGAGATATGACTCGGCATCACACAGGGAGAGTTCAAAATGATCAATTCCTCACGCATCCTGCAGATTCCTTACAATGGAAGAAATTTGATGACGAGTATCCATGGTTTGCCAGAGAACCTTGCAATGTACGTCTTGGTTTAGCAACTGATGGCTTTAATCCATTTGGCAACATGAACACTTCTTATACACTACGAAAAAAAAGGGTAGATTAGGCTATTTTTATTTCTGGCGACACTAAAATCACCAGAAATAGTCATATTTTTATTTTAGTTGAAATTTTGTGGCTAAATAATGAAGCAGCCGGAATTAAAGACCTTTTCCTGTGAGTTTTGGTCGCCGGAAATAGTAATGTCGTCTTAATAACTTATTACAGTGACATGAATTCGCCACAATTTCTTTCGCCTCTTCATTTGACTTATTACCGCGACTTATTACCTCCTGAACGTAATGTTGATGAAGGAGATGAGGGTGTACGAGAGGGACTATCTGTTTTTTCACAAAAGGTGCGCCCCATGGGTTTCGCATCTCGTCACCGATTAGATGATGACATTTTCATAAAAGCCAGATGGTATATTCTTAATAATTGCATAGAGATTGGGGATTACCTTAAGTAAGTAACCAAACTACTTACCAATTTAGTTTCTAAAGATACTGATTTACTTGTGTTGATTAACCGATGTTGGCCTTTTGTCTAGTGAGCACTACTTGCAGGTGAGTGAAGAGTATCCCGACAATGTCGATAAAATGCATGCTGCAAAATTTCCAGACTGGTTCAAGTCACATGTATGTAAACTCACTCTTGGTATGTTTGTTTTACGCCAAAACTAGTATTGTGTTTACTTTATGTGATTCCTTGTTTGAACTTTTTATAGATTCAAAGTCTACGTGCTGATAATTCTCGAGAAGTTTTGGAAGATTTATATGCCCTAGCATGTGGTCCTGACCCTTGGGGTGTGTCCTATTCTCGTTGCATAAGCAACGGTATAAGATTTCATATCACAAATCGTGAATAATATCGTCGCACCCAAAACTCAGGTGTCATGGTCATTAGTGAACAACTAGGATCCGAGAAGCTTGAGTTCTTTGGTAGACTAACAGACATTTTGGAAGTCCGCTACATGGGTTGGCGTCGTGTTTACTTATTCAAGTGTGAATGGTTCGACATCTCTGATTCCAAACGAGGGATACGTGTGGAACAACATCTTACTAGTGTGAATATGTCTCGTATAGCTTATAAGGACAACCCTTTTGTTTTGGCGTGCCAAGCTTCACAAGTGTTTTATTTAAAAAATCGTAGCATCCGTGGTGATTGGTATGTAGTGCAAAAGGTCATAAATAGAAATGTTTATAACCTTCCACGAGAACCCCTTATTGAAGATGATGCATCTGATTCTAGTGATGATGCATACCAAGAGGATAATTCTAGCGATGCTTATGTGAGTGTCCATGCTAATGACATTCCACTGCAAACAGACATGCACAGCCCTAATGTAGAGCCAGAGCAGATTGATATTGAAACGTCGGTAATGCAAAGGTCAAATTGGGATCACTTTGAGCAAGGTTTTATCAAGAATGATACTAGTGAAGACAATTCTAATGACAGCGCTGAATTGGAGGGTAGCATAGAAGAAGATAGTCTCTCGACGGAGGATGAGATGAACTAGCCACTTATTTCTCTTGAATATAAGTATTTTTTCCAATTTAGTATCATTTTGTGTAAGTTTCTTATTAATTTTGTTATTTTAAAAAAAAAATTAGCAAAGTTTATTGGTATATTAACTGTGTGATTGCAGGAATATGTTGATAACTGAAAGAGGCAAAGGTAGAGGTAGAGGCCGAGCATGTGGCGTGAACTATAATGGAGGAAGATCTATAAGAAATGAAGTTCGAAATAGAGTACCTATTTCTGCTCTTAGAGATGATGCATTCTCAAGCTCAGATGGCTCAGCTGAGCAACCCAATGTTGTCCCGAATGACATGCCAGCAGTCGATGTGACACTAAGTACAAACCCGTCTGGTATTAATCTAATTTTTACTAGTATTAGTGTTACAAATTGTTTAACATTATAAAGGATAGTGAAACTGCACCTTGTTGTGAAAATGCACTCATTTTTACTACAAGAATTACATGGTTGGTTAAGCATTATATGGATTTGAGTCATGCAAGCTGGCACGACGTACCAGCTAATGAAAAGGAAGAATTGATTTCAAGCGTTCAGGTAAAAGTATTGAATTTCATACATATTCAAATAGAGTATCAAATTAATTTGTTTGATGTTTGTCTCTAGAATGACTTCATTCTTGATTGGACCAAGAAGAATCATCGTGATGCGGTTACGAAGACACTACGCAAGCAGTTTAATCATATTCACTATCATTTACATAGAACCTATAAGCTATATGATAGTAATGAAGAAGCACTTGCGAATGTGCCATCATGGGTGACACCAGCCACTTGGGTGAAGTTATGCACTCGATATTCAAGCGAGAACTTCAAGGTAATTTATCGGTCAATACTTAATTAACATTATGTGGCATTTTTTTTAATTAAAATAGTGACACTTCTATTTTTCTCATTTATATCATGTTTCGTGTGAGTGCAGCGAATGTCTGAACAAAATAAATTTAATAGGGAGAAGCAACAAAACAATTATACAGCTGGACGAAGGTCATTTGTGCGGCTAATGGAGATGAGGGTAAGTCTCCATTTTGGTTGAAATATACCTTAAGATTTCCTATATGTATTCAGTCTAAATTGAATGAATTAGCTTGTATTTGAAGTCTGGGAATGATGAAACTGTGGTTGATTTCTTTAAAGAAGTGAGGTGGTCAAAAAAGAAGGACAAATTTGTAACTCCCATGACGAAAAAGCAATATGTGAGTATTAAATAAAATCCAGTGATTTTTAAAAAAAATCGTCAAATAATTTTTCATTCTATAAGCACATATTATGAGCACTAACATGTGTGATTTTCTCATGGTTGATAGGATAAGATGGCTGCAAATATGTCAAAATTGGAGCCTAAGAAGCGGACTAAGGAAGCTGCAATGACAATTTTCAAGGAAGTTTTGGGTCAAAGGTCAGGATATGTAAGGGGGCTCAGCGAGATGGTTATTCCTGAATCATCTAGACAAGCAACTGATGCCCAAATAGCAGAATTAACTGAACGTGTAGAAAGACATGAGAAAGAGGCTGCAGATTATAAGGGACAACTTGATGACTTACGAGAGAATGTCATGTTACTACAAGCCAAGTACGACAAGTTTATAGAGAGATATGAGTCAGAGAGGCAGACTTAGGGATAGTAGATTTGTAGTTTAACAATAGTGCTTATCGTTAAATAAATTTGTTGTTTTGTGGGTTCTTTTAAGCCATTTTCTTTTCTTAATGACATTAATAAACCTTAACAATAGTGCTAATGGTTTGTAGATTTAAAGAAATGAAGTGCATAAAGATTTTAGATGAGTAATTTTAAAACTTTATTTTGTTGAGAAATTTATTGTTGGCCCAAAATAATTTTACTTATTTGAAATGAAATTTATAACATTTCAATTAATTTTAGAGTATTTGTGAGAAAAAGAAATATTTTATTTGCATAGAAGAAGGAAAAGAAGTTTATTTGATTTAAGTGGATAAAAATCAATATAATTGAGAGGAGAAAAAAAAATAAAAATTGTGAGAGAGGCATATGCGGCGAAATAATAGACTGTTTGCAGCGACACTTAGTCACCACAAATGATGAAAGATTTCTAAAGTCTATCTTGGCTCAAAATTGCTGGCGAATTCGGGACAAAATTTTTCTGCCATAAATGCTTTTTTGTGGCGAAAAGTGGACTTTTTGCAGCGACTAAGTGTCGCCACAAAAACCCTTATTTGTTGTAGTGATATAGCACCTAGCCTGTCATAGTAATGCCTTATAATTTGCCACCATGGAAGTGTATGAAGGATCCCTATTTTATGATGACTCTATTAATCCAGGGCCAAGGGTGCCAAGAAATGAAATAGACGTATATTTGCAGCCAATGATAGCAGAGTTGAAAGAGTTGTGGGAGCAGGATGTCAATACATATGATATGACCACGTCGGGAGAATTCAAGATGCATGTTGTAGTACTTTGGACAATAAATGATTTTCCAGCATACGGTAACTTGTCTGGGTGGAGCACGAAAGGAAAGATGGCTTGTCCTGTTTGTAACAAAGATACACAGTCTCAGTGGTTAATGAATGGTCGGAAATTATGCTTCATGGGACACCGTCGATATCTACCTCATGACCATAGATGACGTTCAAATAGAATATTGTTTGATGGAAGGGTTGAGCGTAGGTCATCACCACCAGAGTATTCTGGTCTTGATATTCTCACTCAATTGGAAGATGTTCCAGACAATAGATTTGCAAAGAATGCAAGATGTCGAAAGAGGAAAAGACAAGCAGTGGAATTAAATTGGACAAAAATAAGTATTTTTTTTAGTTGCTATATTGATCTACCTTGACACTGCGTCACAATCTAGACATTATGTAAATTGAAAAAAATATGTGTGAGAATATTTTGGGTACCCTGATGTCAATACAAGAGAAGACAAAAGATATAGTCAACTCTCATAAAGATTTGAAAGAGTTGGGAATAAGATTGAAGTTGTATTTGCAAGATACTGGGTCGTCAGCTTATATGCCCCTTGGATGGCATACAATTTCGAGTGATGAGAGAAAGAAATTCTGTGACTGGTTCATGACAATCAAATTACCCGATGGTTATACTTCAAACATGTCAAGATGTGTCCGAGCTCATGATTGGAAGATAGCTGGTCTCAAAAATCACGACTGCCATATGTTTCTGCAGCAGTTGTTGCCAGTTGGTGTGTGCAAAAAGCTTACTCGAGATGTTTGGGCAACTCTAACAGAATTAGGATGATTTTTCAGAAGTATTTGCAATAGAACGTTGAAGGTTGATGCCTTATTAAAAATGGAAGCTGACATTGCATTAATATTGTGCAAGTTGGAGAGTTTGTACCCGCCTTCATTCTTTGATGTAATGGTTAATTTGACTATGCATCTACCTCGTGAGGTTTTAGTTGCTGGCCCCGTTCAGTATAGATGGATGTATCCTATTGAACGGTTTTTGAAAAAACTTAAGCGATCTATAAGGAATAAGGCTCGCCCGGAAGGATCGATCGCAGAGTCATACATTCATAATGAGTGGCATACATTTTGTTCAATGTATTTTCGTGGGGTTGATACTAGATTTACAAGACCGGATTGAAATTTTGAAGGTGGACAAATGGGAGTTTCGTCAGCATTTACTGTGTTTTCCTAGAAAGTACGTCCCATAGGTGCATAAGGGGGCTATGACCTATGTGGGCGAGAGTTTGAAAGAGCTCGCTGGTATGTCTTGAATAACTGCGAAGAGATTGAACATTATTTGAGGTTAGTGATGATCGTCTAATTTAATAGTATTTTTAAGTGTATATATAATAATATAGTATGTATTGATACAAATTAATAGCTTACATTAACATACGCAGTGAACATATACAACTACTTCGCATGAATGGTGTGACTGAAGTAGAAAAGACGCACGAAGAAGAATTTGCCTCGTGGTTTGAACATACGATATTACTAAAAATAAATATGCACAATTATTTTGAATTTTATACATTTTGTATGTGTCATGATATTTATATATGATAATAATATATGTAGGTTGCATCGAAATATAGTGAACATTTAGGTGAAATCTCACCAAAAGTATATGCTTCGGTATAAAAGTATATGCTTTAGCATGTGGTCTATCTAAGTGGGCTATCCAATATTCAGGATGTTTGGTGCGTGGATATAGATTTCACACAGCAGACAGAACGATATAGGAAAACTCAAAATTGTAGGGTCGTAGTCGAAGGAAGCCATGGGAATGATAATATTGACTTTTAAGGAATTGTGAAAGATATCATAGCGTTAAAGTATGTGGGGGGATATATGGTCTGGTTATTTAAATGTAATTGATGGGATGTCTCAAATCCTAGGTTGGGAGTGCGTAAGAATGAATATTTTGTAAGTGTCAATACCTCTCGAAAATGATATGAGGACGATTCTTTCATCCTCGCATGCCAAGCAAATCAAGTTTTTTATTTAGATGATCCGGAGTTTGGAAATCCATGGCGGATAGTCGAGAAGTTTGCACCAAGAAACATATATCATTATATTCCAGAGGCAGACAAACCACATGAAGAAGTTGATAGTCTAAACCATGAAAAAACATATCACGAAAATGAATCAGGCATCAATCTATTTGTTGATCTAAGCCAATATGACACGGTCCCATTGCACAGAGAAGATGTTCAACCTGAAGTAATTGAAAGTGGCAAGTCGGAAGAACATGAATCAACTGAAGTGTCTACTGATGATGAGAGTGACTGGTCCAACAAAACTGATAACGAATGATTTTCAAACAGATATTTTTGTAGGTATAATTCTTATAAAAATATGAAATGTATCTTGTTTGAATAATAATTTATTATAATTTCAAACAGATATGCCTCCTAAACGCAAAAGAACACGTAAGCCATCTCCACCACCTACTAACTCCCCATGTGATTCACCTGCCAACAATGGTGGGCTAACATCACCAGAACCAGAACAAGGTATTTTATCATTGTATATCTTTTAAATAAAATAATTTAATTAAAATATATGCTTTAATTTTTTTATATATATCTATTGTAAATCAGCGCCGAGTTAGAGGCATTACGAGGGGTGTCGGCATAGAGAAAGTAAGGAAAGTGGGTAAAATTAAAGTTGATATACCTGATGATCACACCGGTGGCTTTAGGGATTCGGCAGCTTGGCTTGCTTCTTATGTTGGTACACTTACTCGCACGTATGCACCGATGGCTACATCCTCCTGGGTTAAAGTTCTCTAAGATGTGAAAGATCACATCAAAAATCGTTGTTTGGTAATAAGTCACTCTGGAGAACATTTTTATTTAAATAACTTTTGAAATTATACTAATTGCTTCTAATTTTTTGAAGGACGAGTTTGAACTAAATTTTGGTCGACGAGAGGATCGACTAACGATTGAGGAACTGATGTCGAATGCATTCTGGGGGTACAAAGGTCGATGTCATGCACACTATCAGAAGTTCAGTACTACGACAGAGGCACGTCAAAATCCATTCCAAGCAATGCCACCAAACGAATGGGAGAAAATTTGTGATCTGTTTGAAGATTCTGCTTATTAGGTAATTTCGCTGCTATCCTTTTTTAATAATGATAGATGTATTAAACATAAAATTATAATACTTTTTTTTAACAACGGAGTACAGTGAGCAAAGCAAATAAATCAAATTTAATGATATACCATCATGCAAGTTTTCGATCTTTTCATCGCTTGTCAAAAAAAATGGTTAGTTATTTTAGTCTCTATTAAATATTAATACATACACTTTTTTGGTTTAAATTATGATATTAATTTTCATTTTACAGCAAGAAGAAAATCCTACTGATTATGATCTGACCCAATTGTATGTTAAAGTACATAAAAATCGTGATGGTGTTTGGAGCAATCTTGAAGCAGAGGTAAATTATGTAAGTTTAAGTTTATTTAATTTCATTTTCTAAATATATTTTTGTTACCTATACTAATTTTAATTTTTTTCTTTTTGTAGGACAAAATGAAATTTTTAAAAACATTGCTGCAGATCCATCTGATGAATCATCTGTCAACGATGCTTAAATCTTTTCTCAAGTTCTTAGATCACGTTTTGGATATTTGAGGGGCTTAGGATGTTGCATGAAGCCATCCTCAACATCGTCATCCTCTTCAAAAGTCAGATCGAATGATGATTAGACTAAGAGGTTAGAGGAAGCTACACTGGAGATAGAACGATTGAGGTCGAAGGAAAAAGCAGATTTAGAGGCAAGATTAGAAGAGAGGCTACAATTAAATAACCAAAAAATGTTTGAACAATTACAATCAATGATGTCCCAAAACCCTATGCCACCAGTACCACCACAATCATAGTTCATTTAATTTTTTTAATTACCTTTATTTATGATATTTGTAAACATTTGAACAATTGATGTATATAGATTACAATTTGTTTTAGTATGTTCTTTTTAATTAAATTTTATTTTGTTTGATCAATACCATTCAAACTTTAAATAATCCGTTCGAATGGTAAATTACCATTTATGCATACATTCGAACAAAAACATATCCATTCGAACGTAAAAAAACCCATTCGAACATATCGGGAAATACAATCAGTGCGTTTGTTCGAACAATTAAATACTCATTCGAATAACAATATTTTTCAAAACTTCGCTCGAACAAAATATTTCCGTAAATATATTATCTGTTCGAACAGTTAAAATTTTTCTTCGAACAAAAGTCACTTCAAAATGTGTTGTTCGAACGAATTCGGTCAGAGATGGTTGTTAGTTCAAATTAATATTTCCTATTGTTCGAACTACAATTTTTTCATTTGAACTTCATTCTGAGACGATATTTTTTTGTCTCAAAAAAGAATTACCGTTCGAACGGTTTCGACTGATTCTGCCCAATTTCATTCCTAAAAGTATTTTTTGGAGACAAAATTCAATTTTGTCTCCGAAAAGCTTCTGAGACGGTCTTTCTGAGACAAAATAGAGATAAAAAATTTTCATCTTCAAAAACTTCTAGGGACGAAATTCTGATTTTTTGAGACAAATTTTTTTGTCTCAAAAAACTAATTCTCTTGTAGTGAATGAAGATCTTATTGGTAGATTAGGTACACAGATTTGATTCTTGCCGGATTGTTTGTACCTAATCACAAACAATGATGATGCTGGAGCCACTGTTGACTGGGAGCCACCGTTAGACTTAAAAAATTTTTTTTTGTTTTTTTTTTCAAATCATTTTTTAATACTTTTAAATATTTTAAAAAAGTATAAAAAAAATTTCTTAATTATTAAAAAAAAAAAAAAAAAAAGAGCCCCAACGGGAGACACCTCCGGTGGCCAAAGCATTTCCCCACAAACAATGTGATTCACGCATTAATCAATCAATCATGAATCACAATTAATTGGGCAAAATTGACAGCTAATGGGTCCAAGAGAATGACTCTTTTGTGGGGCATTGTTAAATGTTCACTGACTACACCAATCAATCAATGTAACAACAAACTTTCTTGACCAACCCCAAATGTGAACGAGAAACGATAGATCTATCGATGCACATATTTTGTATTACTTTTCAGCCTGTATTAATTGATTTTAACGACCTTTTTTTTATCTCTAGTTCGAAGCTATTAATTAATTTCCAATGAAGAAGTGTGGAAATTAAGGGGATCGGAAACAAAAGTTTGATTCTTGCATGTAGTCTGTCTTGTAAATACCTTCAAGTACTTGTGTTATTGTTGAACTGATCAAAATGGCCCAATGCTAGCTGTATGTGTGTGTGCATCGACCAATATGCAAAATCTATTGACGATCAAGGTCTTCCTACTCGAAATAGATCGATGGATTGAATGGAGCCAAGTTTTGATTTTGTATACTCTTGTTAGTGATATCAGTTGTTTATGAACAAAATTGAGAAAGAAGTGACACCGAAACATCCACAATAAAATTGAAAATACAACATTAATAATGCATTTTATTAATTCCATGTCGACACACATACACATGATGATTGACAATAATCTAACAAATTTACATTCTCATGCTAATGCAAACTTACAGTATGTTTACAGGATACAAGAGATTTATTATTATATTGATCACGACATTCTAGCATAAACATTGACAATAATAAAGACATTCAAATAATATATAGCATTAGCAACGATGACGATGATGCAATCTTTGAATGCCCTAAAATGTTAGCCCAGTTCCATGAAACTTTTCTTTAAAAATGTCATCTAATTTCTCTGACATTTGAGGTGTTAAGTAATTTACCCAATCTTCAACCTCACCTCGGCGAAAAAGGCTTTCATTCTTTATGTTGTGGGTTGTTCCACTTTTATTCACCTCCAACTTGCTCAAATACTCAAACCTACACAATCTTGAAAGATTATTTATCATACCTTGTGTCTCTTCTTCCAAAGAAAAGGGATATCCCAAGAACTCGGCTATTCTCTTCAAGTAAGCGGTGGGTTGCTCTTTCAATTCCTCATATCTCAAGCAGAGTATCATTTGAGGCTTTTCTAAACTTTCCTTCCAATAGCTCAAAATATGATCCCAATATGGCCCAAAGTTACTCACTCCCTGAAAAAACTTACCAAAGTTTCTTCAAATGAATCGGTTGTCAACCCAATCTTTTTCAGGAAGTGCCAAAGTGACACAAAAGTATCCTTAGGGTTCCTATACAAATACACAATCTTACACCTTGAGTTCTTAACAGATGTTGGTAGCAATGTATAAGGTAAATGAGTTGAAAAGAGCCTTGGAGAGGGGCAAGAGGTCAGATCTGGAACCTCTTTTTTATTGTAGAGATGCAAGTCCAAGTAAGGCACAAGAATATGTGGATTGTTTGTGAGTAATGGATGTTTTTGGAGGTCTAAATGATGCTTTCGGTTCACGATAGCGAACAAGATAGCCTTCAACCAAGTAGTCCCAACTTTGGGAGGGGTCATCATTAGAATATCATTCTCGTGAGCTTGGAAGTGTTTTTGGAGGGATAAAACTCCCTGCATGCACATGGTTGGAAACCAAAATCGATGGTACTGACTTAAGAAGCCCACATCATACAATATAGTCCATATATATATTTATTTATATGGAATTTCACGAGGCGGTGGTGTGGTGTGGTGGTGTCCCTGGTGCAGACCAAGCTCATTCAAGAATTTCACGAGGCGGAACGAAAGGAAGAAGGGAAGTGAAAAGTGGGAAAAAGAATTCTTGAAAAAGAAACTGATCAAATAAGGATTTGCTCTTTAAACAGTACGGATCAAATTTAGTTTTATCTTTAGAATGACTATAGCTTAAAGCTAGAATATTTGATTATGCGTAATTCATTGCAAGCAGTTTTTCTTTCTAATAGTTAAAAAGTGATCTTATTTTGACTTTTGCATAAGCCAGTAAGAATGCTCTTAGATGCTGCAACTAGCGGAGCAAGCCAAAGAGCTGAGCCGACAGTGTAAGCATCGGATGTCAAGTCAAACCCTATCTGTACTCCTTATTATTATTATTTTTTTATATAAAACAAAATTATATATATCTATATTTATATATATATATATATATTTAACGCCCAAATCACCCCGCATCGCCTCTTCATCATGCCACATTAGTCCTTTTAAAGCCGCTGGCGTATTCTTACCCTTTCCCTTTCAATTTTCATTTCAAATTTTGTTCTAGAATGTGGTAACCTTTCCTTGCCTCTCCTACACTCCAATTTTCTTTAAAAGCGGTAATGAAGCCCATTTTTTGTCCCCGCATCACCTCTTTGCCCCCCTCGTTTTGTTATTGTTCTTTATAATTTTTTGGGTTCCCACAGATCTTCACAAATTAGAAGAGATTATATATATATTGTAATACGTGTGTCAATACATTTATCTGTTAATGTTTTACTTTAATCTTCTAATATCCTCTCTTGAAGCTTTTGATTGAAGGATGATGTACAAATGGCCAAATCTGGATCGTTGATGTGTTTTAATCTGAGCTGATGAAATCACGTGAGAGGCTCGTGCTTTCTTCACTGCGTTTAAGGGTTGAGCCGATGGATTACCTACACGTGTCAGCATCTCTTGTAACATATATATATGTGCTATACGGTGTAAACCCTAGTGGACATTCATTCTGTACATATCGGCCGTTTCAGAGAGAGAGAGAACAGAGAGAACAGAGAGGGGGATTAGGGTTTCGGTGAGAATTTCTTGTAGAGAGAAGAAATCAGAGTGATTTCTTGAGGGTTCTGTGAGGGATTTGTGACTCTATGTGTACTGAGGCTTCTCTGTGAAGTATTGTTCATCAATAAAAAGCTCTGAGGCCCATTCCTGCCATGGATATAGACCATTAGGGTCGAACCACGTAATCTGGTGTGTTCTTTCCTTGCTTTTAGTTTCTTTATTGTTCTTATTGCTCATATTTGATTCTTGATGCTTTCTTGCGATAATATTGGAAGATATTCATCATTTCTGTTGAGCTGTATAATACTGTTCAATCTCGAGGTGTATATTGGTAATCTGGACATCTATTGGTATACTGCTGTTTCTAGGGTTTTGATTATCATCAAACTGTGGTTATTATGAATATTATGTTTTCTGTTTGAGAATATATCAGAGGGCTTATATTCGGTGAAAACAGAATAGCTTTATTAAATAAAACTTTAGTCTATAATATCATAATAACATTAAACCTTTTCCAAATATAAGAGGTTTTTTTTTTTATAACATATATATATATATATATATATATATATATATATATATATATGTTTTGATATATCTATATTTATTTGGAAGGAAATTTGGGAATTGTTATGATCTGGGATATATATATATATATATTTTCAAATATGAGATATTCTCTCTTTGTTAGTCTCTTTTGTTTTGGAAATTATTGGTTTGTTTTTTTTTTTTTTTTTTTCTGAAATCTGTGGTCTTTAATATCTAAAACAACTTATTAAATGTATATTAAAGCTTGCTCTGTGATCAGTACTTTAGTACACAGAGAAAGAAACATAAACCAGATAAATAATCAGTAATTTAATACAACATAAAATAAATACAACATAAAACAACCCACAAAGAATTAGCATAAAACAGGAAATGCTAAAATGCCATTTATTTGTCTGAAAAGGTAAATACTTACAAACATAAAAATGAGGAATGCAGCTCAGACAAACCACTAAGAAAATAGAAGCTCTGAAAGGGAAGGGAAATCAGGAATGCCCTTTCTTTGCTTGTAGGGTGTACTGTACAGTCTTATTTAAACTGATCAGCGGAAGTAAATAAAGAAGAAGATGTAAAGAAACAAACCAGCCAAACAATTAAATTTAAGTCCAGTCCTACTGGCATAAAATGATAAAGCTACCTGACACGGGGCCCTAGAACCTGGGTTAAAGATCAGAATACATTGCCCTAAAACTGACAACTTAAACCACATAAAATAGAATAGAAAACAACAGAAAATGGCATAAAACAGAACACTTAAACATCTAAAAATGCAAGAAGGGGGGGGGGGGGGGGGGGTAAAATTTATATAAAGCCTTTTTTTAGTACTCATTTCTTTTTTATACAATCATCTATAAAATTATATATAAATTTAAAACAGAAAACTTAAACCTTCAGCAATGAGTACTAAAAATTTATATAATTTTTAGTAGAAAAAATGAATGATACAAATCACTTTGTACTGATTTCACTGACACAAAAATGAGTCTTCTGCCTTTTTCCTTTATTTATTAACCAAAAAATAAAAAGTTATGATAACATTAAAAAAAAAAATTGAACAATTACGTTACAAGCTTAATTCTCAATGAGATTCCAGTTGCTGCATGCATGGTGTAGCTATAAAAATTATATACACATATAACATTTTTTATAGACTTTTACACAATCCTATTCTAAATTAAACATATTTTATAAAATAAATTATAAAAATAGTATTGTTTTATAAAAATACTCTAGTCTCAAAGCCACCAAAAAAAAGTTTAAATCAAACTTTTTATATCTTAATACTCCCGCTCACGTGTAAATCAAACTCTCTCTCAATGAATGACTCAATATGTGAAATATTTAATTAAATAGAATAGCGAGAACTCGGGAGGGAGAGAGTTATCAATGAGAGAGAGTATTTGTACTGCGTGTGGTTTGAAATTGAGCAAAACAAAGCAAGTAAGAAGGACAACAAAGGGAAACAAACAAATAATTCAAACATTGTGAAGATAACAAATAATATTATGTGAAGTAGTTGCCTCTTTTCCCCACTTGGTGTTGGTTTCATACGAACAGGAGGCCAATGATTGAGTAACTTTTTGCAAACTATCCTGATCGTCTATCAAATTTGGTTAGTAGATTCGAGAAAAATAAATAGAAGATAGGGTAAGAGAGACCTAGAGCATTGGTGGGACTAGTTGAAAATGGGTGAGAGTGGATTGTAAAAAAATATTTTCCAACGTTGAGATGGAAACATCGATCACAAAAAATTTGATTTAATAGGATCCAGTTGGATAGATCTTATTAAGTTTAGGTGATGGCCACATGTATTGTCAAGAAAGAAAATAAAAGAGAAAGAAATCATGGCGTAAAAAACTCATATTGAGAAAGAATTCGGGAAGGCGAGAGCCGACAATGATAGAGAAGATTTTCTCCCATCTACCAATTTTTAATTAGATTATGTGATTATCTAACTTCAATAATTCCAAGTCTTTACAATTTTTTTAATTTCTCCTCCAAGACAATGAATCTGATCTCGATCCTTCTCTCTCTCTCTCTCATACGTGGAGTGATAACATTCCATGTGTCCACTAATCAATATCTAACCCAAAACCACATATATGGTACGAGTCTTGGGATATTTGTTTTATCTTTATATAGAAAGGAATGCTGATGTGACATGCATGCAATTGACTCAGTAATTATTGGCTATAAAATATTTATTTGCTATCCTTGTGATGTTGGACATTTGTGCTGGTACAATATTATTTGTGGTGGGGGCCAAAGTTTTGAAATCCGTTTCGTTGACCATTCCGGTTGAGGCACTGGAACGAAATATTTCGATACCGGTACGTTTCGGTATACTGTTTCAGGATAGATATTATATAGATAAATTATATATATAATAACTATATTCCAAAATAAAATCAATACAATTCTTAAAAGTATACATATCTGATAATTTAATAATATTTCTCCATAGTGAATACAAGTCTTAAACACACATTTATAAAACTAAATAAAATATTATAAGTTCTCAATCTAACTGTAATCATTCATTTTCATCAATAAGACAAAAAGGATCAACATTAGCAAAGCTACTCAAAATATTTTCATCAATGTCATTGCCACCACCAGCATCATCAATATCAAGACCAACATTAACACCTTCTTCCAAATTTTGTGAGGCTAATGGCTCATCAATACTTCCCCAATCTAAGTCTTCTCCATCAATAAGTTCTGATTCTTCACCTACCTATTCCTCCATCAAGTCAATATTCTCAAGATTGATTGGATCTAAAGCATCTCTTCCCCTCTTTATGTTTCTGCCAAAATAAAAGTCACACGTAAGTGAAAATATTACATATTTTTCAACAATTAAAAACATTATTTTTGAAAAAGTTTACCTCTCATGGAGCTTCAAGTTATAACGAACAAATACTAAATCATTCAAACGTTTATGCTCTAATCTATTCCTCTTCTTTGAATGAATAAATTCAAATGTACTCCAATTTCTTTCACAGCCAGTTGCACTACAACATTGACTTAATATGCAGATTGCAAATGTTTGAAGAGCTGGAAATTCATTTCCAAAAGTACCCCACCTGCATGCAACTACAACAAAAATGCAATTATAAATCATTACTTAAAATTAAATAAAAGAATTAAAATATAGATTCACACTATTTAACAAAGGATATTGAGGTTACCTAGATTACTTTTTTCACGCTGGCGTATTGCTATAGGTTGTCCAAAATCACTGTGTGCATTCTTATACATGTCAATTTGTTGAATGATCTCATCTTGCTTATCAATATCAGGTTCCATCTTTACAATGCAAGTCATAAACCCTCTAGAAATATCATTTTTACTTTTAAAGCAAGGGTTAAAGTAAATTCCAGGATTAAGAAGACAACCTGCTGTATGTAATGGACTATGAAGCTGCTTATCCCACCTAGCATCAATGACCCTGATGAATGGCATAAATGCAGAAACTTTGTTCTTCAATCTTGATTTTATATATAATTCTCTTTGGCTTTCTCCATTGCATTATACAAGTATCCCATTGCAGGCTTCTCATCCCCATCGACAAGTCATAGTACTTGAACCAAAGGCTCGCTGATTGTTACAATAAACTGACATTGAGCCCAAAACTCTCTATCTTCTAGAACAATCCCAGTTATCTCCTTCCCTATGTTGCTTTTAGAATAACTTGATACAATCTACTTATCACAAGTGAACATTTGTCGAAGCTCTTTCTTAAACAATAGTAAGCATTGAATACTTAAAAAATTTGTAGCAAACCTTGTGACTGCAGGGCGACATAAATCATGACTTTTGGTGAAGTACTTGCTCATCAAAGCCAAAACCCAAGCATGGTTATAAATGAATTTCGTTATCTTCTTTTCTTTCTTTATAGTTTCATCAATAATAGGAAAATATCTGGGATCACAAAAATTCTCTAACATCAAATCTATACAATGAGCTGCATAAGGGGACCAAAAGAAAGAGCCATACTTTTGCTGTAACTTTTTTCCTGCAGCCTTATAACTCGCATAAATTGCATAATATTCTCCACCCCAACTTCTTGAACAACTTCATCAAAAATTTTAAATAATGTTTCAGCATCTTTTCTAAGGCCAGATGTATCAATAGACTTTAAAAACATTATACCTTTTGGGCAATAAACCAAAAAGTTAATTATTGGTTGTTGCCTCTAATTTGTCCAACCATCTGCCATTAGTGAATAACCACTATCCCTCCAAGATATTTTAATATCTAAGAGATAATTCTGAACCTCAGTCACAGAATTCTTCAACAAATTTCCTCTCAACTCATGTAAAGAAGGACACTTGAATTCTAGCCCGATGGCAGCTATAGTATCTATAGCTGGTTGATAAAACTTAGATTGAGATGCATTGAAAGGTAAATTAGCATCATACCACCAATTTGCTATAGCCATTTTTGTTTTGTCAATCATTTCCTTTGAACACACAGCACTCTTAATAGAAGGTTGAGAGCCAGGACTTGTTCTTGGAGCAAAAAATTTGCTAATTGGCCCCGTTGACTTTCCACCTACTTTCTCCTTCCCCTTCCCCTTCCCCTTTGAATCATGAACGGGTCCTTGACTCCCTCCCTCATACTCATCATCACCAACATCAGCATCATTATATGTTAAATCTACAGGGCTTCCACATCCAATCTCTAAGCTTAGTTTTCTTTTCTTCTCTTTGTTTTTTTTCATTTCATTGGCCAACTCTTTCATTTGCCATTTTATATCATCAGGGACTTTTTTACATGTTTCTACATCACCTAAAATCCCACCTAGATGATGCTTCAACCTCGTGACTTCGCCACCTCTAATGATTTTGCTACAATAAAGACATTGAATACTATTTCTTGCTCCTGGCACTACACGTGCATGGGACCATGCTGGATCCTCTGATCTAGCAGGAGCAAATGCCGTAGAGGTAGCACTATTTGATTGACAACTAGACATTTATAATTTATATACCCCTACATTATGAAAAAAAAAAAAAAAAAGAATCAACTCATTTAGAAATGCACATATATTTGGAAAGAC
This sequence comes from Carya illinoinensis, assembly GCF_018687715.1. Lineage (NCBI taxonomy): Eukaryota > Viridiplantae > Streptophyta > Magnoliopsida > Fagales > Juglandaceae > Carya > Carya illinoinensis. The sequence continues at coordinate 4,955,212 of NC_056756.1, forward strand.
TTAAACGAAAAATTGTACAAATTATCAACTAATAACAGCAACTTGTACAAATAATTCTAAAATATTGGTAAGACTTAAACAAAAAATTGTACAAGTTTAGAGAACACCGTGCAAGAGCAATACTTCTAAAATAAGTTCTATAAAAATAACTCTAATTTTTTTCAAAATTTTGCAATCCTTCATCTCCTGTTGGTATGTTTGAGTCTTTGACAGTGTTATTTTATGAGTTCTTGACTCTAAAATCACTAATTAACAGCATCTAAAATAATCACATAAAATAATTTTAAGTTCCATATTGAATCCATAAAAGATCACTATGTAACTTAAAACACCCACAGTTATTATAAATTCTCCCACCCTTCAAATGGGAGCATTTCAGCCTAAAAATTTAAGAAAATGGGCTTGCACGATAATATCAAACACTGGGAGTTCATCAAGTTGTACCAGCTGAGATCAGGATCAACTTAATTACATAAATATTATGTAAGAGTAGAGATCTTAAGCTACAAGGATGCCAATTTCTTTGTCAATATCCAATGGGAAAATTAAAGAAATTAACTGATCTTGAGAGCTGCATGTATATATATATACCACTTCATACAAAAAATTAAAATCTACTTACAATATATAATTTTAAGTTAGCATCATTTGACGAAATCGGAAGGGAAATACGGTATACCTGCACAGATCGAACGGACGAAATTAGAGGCCAAAACCAGAGCTGCCGGCTGCAGGCGACGGCGACGGCTTCGTTGTTGCTAGGCCCAAGACTCACGAACAGAGCTTCCGGCTGCAACGGGGAGGTGGTGTCGTTGGAGTGCTCCTGAGGAGATCAAATCTGGATTTCCGGCCGGTAATGAGAAGAACGGGAAAGGAAGAAAATAGAAATGGAAGAGAAAAATAAACTGAGTTGAAACTTGAAACTTGAAACGCGAAGGGGGGAGAACCAGAGAAATGAGAATCGGGAGAAGAAGTTCAGAATGGCGCACGGACTCACGGAGAAGAACAAATTCAACAAAAGAAAGAAAGTAAGAAACCGGGGGAAAAAAAAAAAACCAAAGGAAAAATGAAGAAAAAATGTAAATTACGAAAATGGTGTGAAGTTAATCTTAATTACAAAAATGCCACTGTTTGGTTAATTTCGGACCGGAAAGTGTATTCCAGCTGGAATGCAGAATTCAGCCGGAATGGACTAAAACACGGTGAAACGGCCGGAATTTGTAGCGGAATGAAATATATAGAGTTCCGGTTTCGGCTACTATTGCGGAACGAAAAATTCCGGCAATTCCGGCCGAAACGGAATGGATTTCGAAACTTTGGTGGGGGCACATGAATAAAATTCATGAATGGTATGTTTTGCATTTTCATTATGGCAGACATAAGTTTTGAGATTTTCATCTTTTTGTTGTTTAATGTCATGAGGGCAAGAGCTTGGACCCATTTAAGTCGATCGACATTAAAAAAGGAAAAAAAGAAGAGCACTATAAAATCATTAATAAATCCTCCATTCACACAAGATATATCACTTTGTTATTAAATTATAGCATCTGTTGAGCTCTGACATTGCTCTACTTTGTTATTGAATTGTTGGGGTGTATATAAGATTAGAATCTTTATTCAAATTTCAAGCTTATAATTCACTTGAGAGATATATAAACATATAAATAAACCCTATACATTTATTGAATATTTAACAATATTATTACAAAAAATTCACTCAAATAACTAGAAATATTATAAAATCTTCCAATCAAGTATTTATTTCTTGTCCACTCAAAAATATATACTAGAGTTTGCCACGTATGATTACAAAAATTAGATGAGATGAGAAATCTGTTAATAATAATGAGATAATTTGTTAATATTAGTGAAATAGTTTGAGTTAAAATATTTTATAAAATTTTGAAAAATGAGATATAAAATGTTGAATATAAATATTATAAAATTAAAATATTGTTATAATATAAGTTTTTAATATTATTTTTATTTTAAAATTTGAAAAAGTTGATTTTTTTTAAAGTTCGAAAAATTTATAATGATTAGGTAATGATTAGATGAAAAGGTTGAAATTTAAAAAATTTTAATTAGAAAGTGTTTTTGTTTAAATGGTGTATGGATGTTGAGATGAAATGAGATGGGATAAAATAGATTGACACTATCTGTGAAACCAAACGAACTCGAATAAAACATTTAAATCCTTATTTTCAAATCCTTTAAAGCCCAATTTTATTTAATGAAAAATTCTACTCATCATATCCACACTACACATGATTTATTTTTCCTTACTAAATGCGTGGTGTATGGCCAATGAATAAAAGAATTCTTTTAGTTTATCAATAATAAAACAAAACAAAATAAAATAAAATAAAATATAGTACTACTATACCCCTCAATTTGAGCACTTGATATGCCATTTAGTGCAAATTATACCTTTTTTTATTTTTTATTTTTATTTCAAACATGTTTAAATACTTTTAAAAAATAAAAAATATCAATACACTACTAATTGCTTCTTTAATTTGTAAGAATTTTATTTATTTTTAAAAAATTAAATATATGTACTATCAAAATGAAAGAGTAAAATGAGAGGGAGCATTATTCATAAAAAATTTATATATATAATATATAGTATATAGATAATGAGTAAAATCATTCATATTTGATATGATAAATTTTATATATAATATATAGTATATAGATAATTTTTAAAAGAAAAGAAAGTCTGATAAAAATAAAAAAGAAAAAAAATATTAATTATTAATTAGCCTGTCTAACAAATTAAACGAGAATCTGATCAAGTATTTATCTGTCACTTTCTTAGTCATCCATCCTACAACGGGGCCCAATTAAATGCCATTCAATTACCATGCCAACCTTTCTGGATCGACCTAAATGCGCGTGTAGGTAGGGTATTTAATTTAATATATATATATATATATATAATATTTTCAAAGTAAATAAATACAATATTAATAGAATAAAAAAAAATTCGAAACTAAAATTTGACTCCACACATTTGATAAATCATTTGATAAATAGATTATTAAATTATAATAAGATAAAATAAGAAAATATAAAATAAAAATTAAAAATTAAATAAAATATTATTAAAATATATATATTTTTTAATTATTTAAAAAATAAATTATTTATTTAATTTATTTTTTATAAAAATTTAAAAAATAATAATAATTAAATTAAATAAAATAAGACGAAAAATTTGATGAGAGTGGACGTGACAGTCTGGCTGTCTGCCGTCTGGCCTACCCAAAGACGAAAGAACGTCAGTTGAAGTTACTCCACCGTACAGCTAAGAATAGGTTCAGGAGAACCGTGTAATGGTAAAAGAGTGGTAAAAGAGTGGTAAGGCTATCATTATTCATCATGAAAAGGATGAAAACAGACCGAGATCTACGCAAGGCATAGAGATGAGCAAAATATCTACTCGTGAAATGAAATATTTTGTTAAAATTTAACTATTATTTTTATTTATTATTAAAATATAATAAATAATTTAATATTTTTAAATTTAATTATATGAAATAAAATAAAATAAAATAATTTAATTTTTTATAACCAAATTAATCATAAATAAGCCAGGTGTGAACTAATATCTACTCCGAGTATCCATACAGTATAAATAATCATTTTAAAATACTTTTAATTATTAAAAAAATACAAATTTATTAATAATCATTTATTTAAAATATAAAAAAATTAAAAATTAAAATATATGAGTATAAATATTTAATACAAATCTAGTCTACATAACTTAAATTTTGGAGATCAGAAGTAGATCAGTGTGTACGTACGTTTACAAGATGTCATTTATGAGATCAAGCTTCTTGTCGCATTCGACCTGATCGAAGGAGAAGAATATGGAAAAATGGATGAGAATTAGGTGACCAGGTTATCGAAAGGAAAACGCTAAATCAAACAATTATTTTTTCCATTCAATTTTACTGTTTATGCATTTTATTTTTTTAATTAATTAATTTATTTAATAATAAAAGAAGTTATTATTAGTAAAATTATCTACTTTTTTAATTATTAAAGATGTTAAAAAAATATTTAAAACAAAATAATAATAATAATAATTATTTTTTACTAGCAATACACCCTTACCGCTGAGTTGCCCACTACTAACAGGATTATAAAAGAGAAGTGTGGTAGTTACAAAAGGATTACACAAAAGTAATCACACAAATAAATATAACTTCATGTGATTTGTCATATCTATTTTACAATAAAAATAATTTTACAATCTGACAAATCACAACAATCCCCATTAATTTATGAGATTTATTTTATATAATTATTTTATGGCTAGAGTATTTCTCATAAAAAATTAAGCAGATCTAAAACAAAACTTTCATTCAGGTTGCATGTAGTCGGTCTTCATGTATATACCTTCAAGTACTCGTTTTATTGAACAGATCAAAATGGTCCAATGCTGTATGTATGCATGCATGGACTATGGTGATGCAACTTGAAGTCCTAAAATGTTAACCCTGTACCATGAAACCTGTCTTTAGAAATGTGATCTATTTTCTCTACCGTTTGAGGTTGAAGTAATTTATTCAGTCTCCAACACTACCTCGGCGAAAAAAGATCTCGCTCCTTGTTATTGTATAGTCCACTTTTATTTACTTCTAAGTTGCTCAATTCAAAGAAACCTCTATATATTCAATGATTCATAGCTCCTAAATCGCTTTGTTTTATTGCATGTATATCTGTTGGGACTTAATTGGGATATATATCCCCCACCTTAGTAAGCTTCTTCCCTTTTTCGAAAACGGATCTGGTTAGAAAAGAAAGCTTGAAAGAAACAAATTAAAATAAAACCTCATTGGTAATTCATTACATCTTTCTCTACTTCTTTGCTGGTTTTCTTTTCTTGTGATTTGAAGGAACACTTGATATTACTACAAATTTATCTTAATTCTTAAACAAATGTTAACAGAAGTGTTACAACAAACTCATTTTATAACCAACTGTCAACACAAGCTAGCGTTGACAGCAATACAACACATTTAATTATTTTGCTGACGAAATGTCAACTAACTAAAAAAACATCAACAACGAGTTGAGTACATACTAGGAATTGACTATGACAATGATGTAACTTAAAGACTTAAAATTTCAATCCAGTACCATGAAAATTTTCTTCAATAATATGGTCTAATTTTTCTGCCATTTCAAGTGGTAAGTAATTCACCCAATCTCTAGTATTACCTTGGTGACAAAATGCAGTATTGTCTACGCCTTGGCTAAAAAGTGTCACTTTATGATTTGGGAGACACCACTTTCCACTTTTATTCACATCCAAGTTGCTTAAGTTATCAAAACTACATAACCTTAAAATATCATTCTCTGTACCTTTTGCCTATTTTCTGGAGAAAATGGACAATTTAAGAACTCAGCTATTCTCTTCAAATAGGTGGTCATTTGCTCTTTCATCTCTTCATACTTCAAGAAAAGCATCTTTCGGCCTGGATTCTGTATGCTTTCTTTCCAACTAGTGGCGGAACTACATGCACCTAAGAGGGGCCAATTTTTTTTGAAAAATCAAAACACCTTAATTTCTATTTATATATTTTATAAATATAGAAAATGGCCCCCCAAAAAATTTATAATCTCTATATATTCTATAAAATTTTAATATACTTAGACATGTCTTTCCAATTTTTTTCTTATAGTCTCAAAATTTTGAATAATTCCTATATATTATTTATTTTCAAGAGTGTGGTCTCACCAAAACTCAATCAAAACTAAGTTTAGGAGAAATAATAAACTTACTAATATGGATCCTACAGTTTTTTGTTATACAATATTAAGCTTCTTAATTTGGAATCCAAAGTAAAAATATAAGAAAAATCATTTAAGATTTGTGATCTATATGAAAAATAGTTGAGAGATTTTATCTTCTAGACTTCATTGAGCAAAAAAAAAAAAAAAACTTATTTAAGGTATCTATTATAATATTATATGCTTAATGCACTACAACAGATTGGCCTTTTCCCGGTGACGTCAAATCACCGAGAAAACCATCAAAATTCCCGCTATATCCATATGCCAACGATTATTAAATCGCCGAATCTTCGCCGGTACTATTCTTCCACTTTAGATATACCACAACGATTTCAAAAAATCGTTGTGAAAAGATCCATCTTTAGCAACGATTTTTGTATCGCTGCCATATAGTTTCAAAACTGTAAAGTGATATTCCAGCGATTAAAAAATCGCTGCCAACTAAATTAGCAGCAGTTTTGTCATCGCTGCCATATTCAGTCCTGGTTTCAAAATGATATCACAGCGATAAAAAAATCGTTGTGATATTATTTAGCAGCGATTCCATAGTCGCTGCCATATACTATCCATCGTTTCCAAAACATATGGTAGCGATACATACATCGTTGCCAAATCATTTGGCAGCGCTTTTGTAGTCGCTGCCAAATCCCTTTCCATTTTACAAAATCATATGGCAGCGACTCAAGCATCGCTGCCATATGATATTCTTGTTTCAAAAGCATATGGCAGCGATAGAAAAATCGCTGCTATATCATTTGGTAGCGATTTTTTAATCGCTGCCATATAGTTTTCCTGTTTCAAAACTATATGGCAGCGATACAGAAATCATTGCCATATGATTTGGTAGCACTTTTGTAATCGCTGCCAAATCCCTTTCCATTTTACAAAATCATATAGCAGCGATTTCTGTATCGCTGCCATATGATATTCTTGTTTCAAAAGCATATAGCAGCGATAGAAAAATCGCTGCTATATTATTTGGCAACGGTTTTTTAATCGCTGCCATATAGGTTTCCTGTTTCAAAACTATATGGTAGCGATACAGAAATCGCTGCCATATGATTTGGCAGCGTTTTTGTAATCGCTGCCATATCATATCCATAGTTTGCAAATCATATGGCAGCGATACAGAAATCACTGCTATATGATTTGGCAGCGACTCAAAAATCGCTGACATATCCTTTTCTGTTTCAAAAGCATATGGCAGCGATAGAAAACTCGCTGCCATATGATTTGGCAGCGACTAAAAATCATTGCCATATTGTTTCCCGTTTAAAAATGATATGGCAGCGATTAACTAATCGCTGCAATAGGATTTTCTTGTATGGGAAACATTCAGATTAAATGGTTTTTTAAAACTATTGACGGCGATTAAAAAATCGCTGGAGAAACCTGAGAATCGAATTTTATTTAACCTAGTAACCCAATATTCTTAATGGGTTACTAGGTCTCATTTATACTCTCTCCATTCATCCAAATGTACCTGATAGACATGATCATTTAATTTTCCATACATTAACAAAAATATCGTTAACCATTTCTATTCAATTCAAAAATCTCTCAATGCGTCAAATGAATACCAACAATCATATAATATCTTTTTACATTGGGTGGTGCATTGTACGAATCATATCAATTACAAACGGAGCTACTAATTATATAAAAGATAAATATCACTAGTATAAGTTATTTCTAGATGACTCTACTCTCACTAAAACCAACAACTACCAAGTAAAACATCTCATATTAGTTCAGGACTTTTCACCAACAGTCCCATCCACAGTTCTACATATCACTTTTAGAAAGAAAGGTGGTGAATACGAAGATAACGCATCTTCCACAACTGTTAGCCCAATCGGTGGTTGGCCATATCACCCCGCTAATACCAAATCCTCTTCTAATCTTTTGCACATAATCTTAACAGTAGAATTGTCCGATGCCTAATTTAAGAGTGAAAATGAAACATATATGGTAATGAGTTATTTTACAATGACATGAAATAGGAAGGTTATTTTTTTCCCTAAAAAGATGATCAACAAAGATGTGGAAATCATGGAAACACACATATTGCATGTAGTCGAACACATGTACAGTCATCATTGGTTGACCATCGCAAAAACTCAAATATAAGAAAATAAGACAATTATCAACCTTTTACCTTTAAACAATTGCTAACCCTCATTCAACACCTTTTGGGCCTATCCAAAACTAACAGCTCCCCTTGACCAAACTAGATGTTGTAACTCAAATATCATTCCATGTGCGCATTACATGTTTATCTATTAGAACTTACCTATTTGTTTTTTCTTCCTTAATGGCTCAAGTTAGTATAAGCTAAAGCATTATGTCTATTATGGTCATTATTATTATTATTATTATTATTATTATTATTATTATTATTATTATTATTATTATTATTATTATGATCATCATTAATGGTATTATTATTTGTTAAAATGGGTGTTTGATGAAAACTAAATATTGACCAATATATTTAGCAATTAAGTCAATTCGTTTCGCTTTACATGCATTGGGATATTGTGATAATTTGCTAGCTAGATCCTGATGTGAGTTCAGAGAAGATTATTGTTGTGTACATTTTGAGTTAGAACCCACAATATTTGAGTATCCATCCTGCACTCTGATTTTTATCTTGTGTTGCACTTTTTCCTTTCACAAACGATTAGTATCAGATTTTTTCCTATTGGTGTACTCATATAGTAGTGTATATATATATTATATTTACATTTATTTGGACTGTTGCTAATGGCATTCTTAGTAAACATATTTCTATGTCTAACTTCCATGGGAACACAGATTTGGATAGTAGTATATGTGGAAAAACATGGAAACACACAAGATGCATGTAGTCGATTTTTTAGAAATGACCAGGCCCCCCTTATGGAATATAAACAGTTGGACTATACCTGAGGATTTGTCATTGATGGATAGATATGTCCAGCCCCCCTGATGCAAGTAAAAGCACCTTTGAAATAAACCTTATCACCTGAAAATAACATGAGATATCCACAAGGGTTCAGAAATTGACAACACCATTTTTTTTGCAAAACTTCGCCCCACTTAGTTTAAGAAAATATAAATGCAGTTTGCTTTGTAACGAGCAGTGTTCCAGTATTAATCATAGAGGCATAAGGTAAATATACTAATCATGGCATGCTATTGAAAGTGTATTAAGTCTTGCAGAGATGAGATTTATTTGTTGTTAATGGTAAGACTAATAAGTGACTAACATTTGTACATATAAAAGGTACTTGGGGCGATTCAAGACTTGGACAGAAAGTGGCAAAAAAGTCAGAAGCCAAAGAGTGCCCTTCATCTCATCCTATAATAAGTGGTTTGAGGAAGAATCTTGGCCAAAAAATGATGAAACAAGACTCAATTTAAGTCAGCAAAATGTTGATTCAATTTGTTAACTCACTCAAGGGCAGAATCGTTGAAGAAAGGCATAAGCATGGAGATGAGGGTTGTCAAAATAACCTTGATTGTGTCCTGCTTAGGCAAACAATTTGCACAAATTATTCTATAAGTTGAATTAATTGAACTTTGTCCAATGACCAATCTATTTTGGACTTCACGATATATTTAATCTAAACTGTGGGCAAAGTTCAGGCCTTATATCTAACTAAAGTAGTGGTCAAACTTGATGGGTCGAATCCCAACATCCCATGACAATCTCGGTATCACAATCTAGCTATTTGAGATTGCTTCTTAGAATAAATTAACCATTTTATGGAGGAGTCTCATATTGTTAATTAAGTAAAGCTTCAAAAAGCATGCAGCACTTATACTAACTTTGTTGGGGGGGAAAAACATTTGCTCTGAGACTCACAGAGCACCAGATAAGTCAACAGCAAAATCAACAAGCAGCAATTAAGTAGAGATATTACCATTTCAATGTTTTTGTCCCCTTCCATTATGATAGGTGCACCACAACGAAAACTAAAAGTTATAAAACTGTAGTGAGGGTACTGTAACAGAACTTATTCACTGATGAATGCAATCAGGGTTGAAGCTTACCATCATTATTTGGGACATGTCGAAGAGCTTCATCATTCAAATGTTGCCCAGATTTCCCTTCTGTAAAACAGCAACAAAGTTCTTATTTTCTGCCTAAATAGAGCAAATGAGACTCATCATTTGGGCATTACCTATGGAGCTAAACACTTGGCACGATACAACCTACAGCACACGCTTGAAAGCTAAGGAAAAGTGTATAACGAGCACAGATATAAATCTACTTCCATGGGGCTTCCTTAAATACTCTACCAAATCAAACATATTCTAGGAAAGCATTAACTATACTTAAATATAAAATCACATTTTTTGCAGCCACATAAGTAAAAAACTTGTTCAAAGGCAACCTCTTGCCCCTATTTAAGTATGCAGGCATTCACATCCATAAAAAAGTATTAGTAGTAAAATTCACAATGATAAATAACAATAAAAGCGACATTAGAACAAGTTAAGAGATTACCTTCACTCTATTCCCCATGTGTTTTATTGTTGTAATTCAAACCAAATATACAAGTTAGTCTAGTATCTAAAAGTAGGGCGTTCATAACTAATTTTCAGGTCTGGTTTTTGTTAATATGTCCAAAGGAGACAGGATTAAGTTGACAAGTGACTTTAATGAGTACTATCTTAGCGATGGTGTTAGTAAATCTCTAAGACCATGGAATTCGCCTATTTTACTTTATATAAATGGATGCACTTGTTGGGTTTCTTCAGTCCTAAGATGGAGAAAGAAGCAAGATCTTTGTTGACTAATAGAGGGGAAAAAACCTAAAACCTCTCTAATGCATAAATGGTTGATCTCTGTTGAATGTAATTAATAGAGAGTATGGGAAAACCAGTGGCAACTCGAGACATATAAATGAATACTTCCCTTCTTGTACATCATTTTGAATTTCAGTTATTTGATCTTGCAATGCCTTGTTGTGGCACTTAAATTTGCAAAGGTTTTCCACAGTAAATCATATGGTCATAATTTCAAATCTTTTGAGTGACTCGGTACGTGTTTCATTATCTTGTTGAAGCTTTTCCAAACTGAAGAACATGGTTTAAAAAAAAAAAAAAGCTTCTAACTGATGCAGTAATCCCAGGGGTGCATAGATAAAAATTTAGGGAGTTCACCTACTTTCTGCATTTGATTTCTCCTGCCGAGTTTCTTCTTATATAACAGAAGTACTAGCCGCTTTCTCCTTTCTCTTGCATAGCTACAATCAAAATGTACCTATAGGCTGCATACATTAAAAATATATTCAGATTGTACTTAATCTCTTGCATAGTTACTCAAGCACTGTTAACAGCTATCTTGTCTAGAAATGCAAAACAATAGTTGCAAAAATTGGCATCCACTACAAGTTACGTTTTTTTCATAACATAATGGTGAGTAGATTGCAAGAACAGATCTCTCAGATTATCCGTTCATTAAATGAGGTGCAAGGTTCTTTGTCTTCAACTAATAATGGCATCAAGTGATATGTAATAACACAATATATTATTGTGTTATTATAATACAAACTTACAACCAACTAGAAAATCACACTGAAGAAAAAACTTCAGCCACTATACTTGCAATTAACTCCACCTCAGCAACTTTACTTGGATTCACTAATTTGTCATTAATTTTGTTCTATAAATATCCTTTGTCATAATGGTGAGCAGTTATAATTCCCTTAACTACTTTTATCATCCAACAAAGATTACATAGCTCACGGTGAATACCAAAGTAAATAGTCAAGATTTTAGTTTACATCTAATAAAATAAAAAATACTTTGATTTGAGCATAGACTATTATTGTTGCAAATGAAACATTCTCCTTTTGACAAAAACCCTATGGAAGCTACTAGTTCTATTATTTAAGAGAATATGTAATATAACTTACATTTATAAATAAATGTATGATAAAAGACCACAATAAATGAGATCTAGAAACATAATAGTATCAGCTGTTCAATAAAAATGCAATTACAGAAATACCATTCCAGCTTATCTGATTCATTTGCAACTCTCTCCTCCAAAGAAGATTCAGTTTTTTGTAAGTCTGAAATGGAAGATTGTACGCGTCCTCCTTGCTTCTCATCTCAACCTCTAAGTGAATAGAAATGAGTCTCATTACAAAACAGGTAGAGATGGATGAACAACTCAAAAATGCACATATACTTTATGGTAACAAGCCCAACGAACTTAGAAAAAGTAACTTTTCGTTTTCCCCCATTTACATGAAGAAACATACAACCAAACCCACTTACCATGCACTTTTTCCAACTACTTCCCTCACACTTTCAAGCTTTTACAAAAGTGTTACTCCTTTTTTTTCATCATTTTGTTGGAACCATATGATGCAAGGTGTCAGCCTCTTAAAAATAGGTGTCATTTGTTCCAATTTCTCCTGCCAAATGTAGCAATAAAACACCACCACTTCAAACCTCAAAAGTTAAAACCCACAAACTTATAAGCAAAAATGATAAGTTTAAAATTCAGAGGACAGAAATCATACCTCCATAACTCAAACTGGCAATTCCTTTCACTTTACATTCAACAATGCCAAATCAACTTCTTCCTTTGTCAACTCTACAGTTCCACACTAGATAATGTCTAAACTGTAATACGGGATAAGGTTCAAGTATGGAGTGTAAAGATATGCGCAAAAACTTTGTTGAATGCAGGCCACCCAAAACATTATTCATCTCCCCCATGTTGAGATGGATATATTTATATAGATATAGTAATATATATATATATATATATATATATTACCCAGTTGTGATATTGTCTAACAAAAAACCACCCAATCCAGTACAAAAAACCAATGACCCCCCTCCCCCCTTATGGGTCGGGGGAATTGTTACGCTGAGTCTGTCGATAAGACTCAGTGAATGAAGGATGATCCTTAAAGAAAGACTGAAGCAATCTATCAGTCTGCATCTGATGCTCCCTAAGAGCCCGCATCTCTGATCTCATTTCATCCAGCTGACTCTTATACGCTTTGGCATCTTTCTTATGTTGTTCAGAGTCTTTCTTTTATCTTTCAATCTCAGATAGGTAGCATTACATCCTAAGTTGGTCACGTTGTCTACTTGACTCGAGAATGACCATCTCCCCGAGTCCTCGAGCATATCTAGGTCGATGGCCAAGGACCTCCCTAAAGACAGTCGCTGCTACCTCATCATACGTTGCTCTGGTTCTAGGCCATCCAACCTACCTGTCATCTCCTTCTGCACATGCACAAAACAACGATTATTAACATTCGTTATGTCTGCTATTTATGCATTTATTATTATAAAAAATAAACATTGTAGGGAGATGGACTGTATGTAATCTACTCACATATGTATCTTCTGTAGCATCTGTCACAAACTTGTTCTTCTTCTTTGACCAGCGCATCTCTTTATAGAAGTCAACCAAATTTCCATTCTCAGCGCGCTACATGTATGAGCAACACGTATAAGAAGTTTTTTGAGATAGAAACATAAGTTTATTATGGTTGACATGTGCATGGAATTACATCAACATCATTGAAATCAACCACTACCCAACTTTGCGGTAATAATATCACAAAAATGCAAAGGAAAATGGATTCACATGTAGAGGAACGTTTTTTTAGAAAATATGGGTTTGGAATGCGATCAAGTCTATTGAAATGAACACGGTCAGTTGGGAGGCATTCTCATACCTTTTGCTCAAGTATTCAGATGAATGATTTATGTCCTGATGTGTGATTAATTGCCTGCTTCTTCCTGTTCTCTCGGTTTTGAGATGAAATTTTCTGCAATGCACACGTTTTTTGGTTAGCTATGTTGAACAGCCACTATATTTGCCTCTTTAGACATATTAATGGAAGGATTTATTATAGAAATTTGAGTTGGAGCATATATACCTTAAATGCATCGCTGCCCCACTTGCCACACAACTTGACCCATACAAGGGGGTCCACCAAGCTTGTCTCACTAGCTAATGCCTCTTCATGGCTTTCAAAGGATTCGTAAATCTTGTGCAAATCGTGATGGAAGGAGTTGAAGCGCTTACGAAGTGCCTTTGTCACGGCCAATCAGTGGTTTTCCCGTTCCCAGTCGAACACGAAGTCAGACTACAATTCAAAGCAAACTAGTATTAATGTTACGATTATGAGACATATAAACCACTTCAAACTCATCAATCGACTTGAATTGATATAACTTACCCAAATACGATTAATGAGCTCCTCTTTCATGGCTTCTGGGACATCGGTCCAGTGCGCATAACTCATGTCACAATATTGTTTAACAATATTCCATGTCATAACTCATCATGTCGTGAACATAGAAGCATGCTTACAACACGGGGCAGTCTCACCATCGTTTATCTTTAAAAGCACTTTCCCGTACTTTCTCACCTTCTCAAACTCAATGCATCTAGCGAGCCCACGAGTTCATTTTCTTTGTTGCTGCGTTACTTCAGGTTCTGTGGGGGTGTCTGCAACTGTATTGAAAAACTCACTAGATTAGTATATGTAATTATAAGAAACATAATTATAACAAACACATATATTTTGTCAATGCATTCAGTATATATCGAAAAAGTCAATATACCAGTTTGTGGTATACTGGCATCCTCCAATCTTGCGTCTTCTCTAGGAGGTGATTGTTCGCGCACTGGTGAGGCTTCTCGAATAGGCACTGGTGTGGGAATTGGGTTGGTAGATGGTGGGGGACTTGGCGGCTGTGTGGAGTCATCCGACGAGGATTGATTACACTCCTCAGGGCTGTGATATGATGAGATTTTCGCTCCCCTTGGTCGGTTGTGGCGAGTCGAGTACGGTATCTGGCGCCTAGCACGAATACCTCGCAGCCTCCCTCCGCCTCTAGAACTGGGTCCCGCTCAATCACCTACATGTGTATTATTACAAAATAATTTTAATAAACGTTAGGTCCATTCCATGAAAAAAATCTGAAAGTAATACGAGAGTGGTTCGAAATAAGATCAATTATCTATCAATTTCAATAGTATCTTAGTAGACTAACCCTTACGTTATGATACACATATATTTACGAAGGCCATGAAGAGATTGGTCTAAATTATATACCTTGATAATTAATAGCACTCCTCATGCCGCCGGCTTGAAGATGGGATTGCATGATAAATTGGTCTCGTAGGAGAAAGCAATTCCAACCAAAACTTGTCTATGCAGTGGTTTTCCCTTAATGCGACGTAGTATTGTTTTCCCCTCACCTAATCAAGCATAATTATAGAATTACACATCATAAGTCAAACAAATTTAGAGCAAATAAGAAAATAAAAACATAGAAGTGATATTCTACATATTAGTTCAGTCATAGAAATCAAAAAGTATACTTAATGTTTGTAAAAAAAAAAAAAATCAAAAAAGGTATTTCATACTTAATGGGTTTAATCTGTTGTACCAACCTTAATGCAAAGAAGTTCCTGGCATATTTTATAAATCTGACCCAACATCATCGTCTGTGGATAGGTCCTCCTCATCTAAATATTCCCCCTCACTACATGCATCTTCAGAGCCAGAATTAATCATGTCATCATTAATAAAGTTGGATGAATCTATGCATTGACCATCCACATGCATGACTTCCCGTGCATCAATATGGCTAGGTGGTATATCAAGCCGATCCAGTGGAGTTGACACTGGATCAGAGTTATCACACTGCACTGGTTCATAATAATATGATGACTCATTTTCTTGATCGGCCTCATTAGTACTTGATTCGCCATCATTAATATCTGTGTTACTCCTCAACATGGACGAAATGTTGTATACATTCCTATTTGTATAGTTCTGCACAACACCCCAATTCCCTTTCACCCTTAAATCTCTTATGTAGAAACATTGATCAGCCTGACTCGCCAACACGAACGGTTCATCCTTATACCAAGTCTTGCTCATGTTGACACTAATCATATGGTCATCCACCCGTACCCCTCATTTTCGATCACCAACGTCAAACCAATCACATTCAAATAGGTACACCCGACGCCACTCCATGTAGCGTAACTCTATGATATTTTTAAGACAACCGTAAAAGTCTGTGTTATTTGTGGCCTTGTCCCCAGTTACCAAAATCCCAGAATTTTGTGTACGCCGGCAAAGTTCACGATCCTTCGTATGAAACTGTTTTCCATTTATTATGCAGGCATCATATGATGCAACCCAACAGTCAGGCCCCGCAAGCCAACGCATACAAATCAACGAACACTTCAAGTGGATTCTTGGTACGATGCTCCTAGATCTATACCAATATTGTTGAAGATTTACATCATTTATTATTTTCATAATTCCAAAACATGTCAAATAAATTTATAATATGTCAATGTAGATAAGTATGGAGGAGAACTTACACAGTGCTTGAACCAAGTTGCAAACTCGGTTTGATGCGTGCTCACGATGTTGTTTAGGTGTTGCACCCTACATTTCTCGTAGTGTTCCCTACATTTGGAGCACATAATCGTAATGCATGTCATTTGGCATTATGGGCATGCATATATAAAAACTTGTTAAGTTTGAATGGAAGTAGATTTTGCAGTAAAGAGATTGATGCTTACTATATATAAGGTCCAATCTCCGGACAATTGTTGAGCACATACCAGATGGCTACCTTAAAGAGTTTATCTTCTAATTGCACATTGGAAGCTATACCCAAGGGATGAACTTTCTGGTTAAAAATTCAGAATCCATCTATAGTTTCCTCTTCATCAGCATCAATGTTGCAGTCCGCTCGATTGAACTTCATCTCAACATCTTGGAGGTATATGGAGCAAAATGTCAGGCATTCAGTGTGAATGTAAGCCTCGGCTATTGAACCTTCTGGTCGGGCCTTATTCTTAACATACCGCTTGAATTTGCCTAGATATCTTTCAAATGGGTTCATCCACCTATATTGTATTGGACTCCCAAGTATAGCCTCACGAGGCAAATGAACAGCTAGATGGACCATGACATCGAAAAAAGAGGGAGGGAATATCATCTCCAGTTTGCATAGAATGGTGACTATATCAGTTTGGAGCTGGGATAGGCGATTCACATCCAGTGTCCGAGCGCACAACTCTTTAAAGAAAGTGCTAAGTTTAGTCAAAGCCAAGGCAATGTCACTTCTTAAAAACCCTCATGCAGCAATTGGGAGTAGTCTTTGAAGGAAAACATGACAGTCGTGGCTTTTCAACCCATTGATTTTGCTATCACGTGTAGAAACACAGTTCGAGATGTTGGAAGAGAACCTGTCTGGAAATTTGATATCGCGTAGCCACTCACATAACTTCTTCCTTTCATCTCCATGTAATGTGTACAGTGCATGCGGCATTGTTACATGATCACCTTCATGCCTCAAATGTAATTCTTTTCTATAACTCAATAACTCCAGGTTACGCCTTGAATTGATATTATCCTTAGTTTTTCCTGAACTGTTCATTAAAGTTAATAAGACGTTCTCGGCAATATTCTTCTCAATATGCATAACATCTAAATTATGCCAAAGTCGAAGTGTTGACCAGTAAGGTAACGTGAAGAATATGCTACACTTTGTCCCATTCAGCTCTTCGGCAGTGTTTTCTCTTCCTAAGAGATTTGCCAAACGTCACATCCCCAATCATCTGCAATTGAGTTAGAATATCGTATCCTCCCATATCCCTTGGTGGCATGCGATGATCTTTTTTACCGTTGAACAACCCTTTGCTCCTTCTCCACATGTGATTTGGCTGTAAGAAATGTCGGTGTCCCATATAACAATGTTTTTGGCCATATTTCAACCAATTGGAGTCCGTGTCAGCATTACAAGATGGACAAACTAATTTTCCCTTTGTTGACCAGGCAGAGAGATCCCTGTAGGCAGGAAAGTCATTGATTGTCCACAATAATACAGCATGCAGCATAAACATCTCCTTACTTGAGGCATCATATGTAGGTACCCTATATTCCCAGAGTTCAAGCAACTCATCCAGCAATGGTTGCAAGTAAACATCGATCTCATTCCCTGGTGACCTTGGCCCTGGAATAATTAGAGATGTTATAAAGAATTGGTCTTTCATGCATGACCATGGCGACAAGTTATGCGGGATAAGGATCATAGGCCAAATGCTATAAGGTTTAGTGACTCACTAAAAAATGAGTAGCACTAATGCTATCCCAAGTGCAGGAGGATGTCGTGTAATAATTAGGAATAAATTCCTAGATCGTCTCCTCAGGGAAAGTTGCTTAAAATTAAACTTGTTGAAAAAATGTGAAAAACTTCACAAAGAGAAAATAAAATGATGGTATATGCAATGGATGGAAAAAGGTACTAGTCATGGACTAGATTCATGTCTTTTGATTTTGATTGTCGGATTGGAATGTAAAGGACTAATAAATTAGATTCAGAAATTAATAAAACTAAATTAAGAATTAAACTAAATTAGAAAGTAATTGACAAAACATGAATTGAAAATTGAAAATGCCCAAAACCAAGATTCTAGAATTCATCTTTGTAATTAAATCACAAATCCTCAAAATAACACATAACAATTGTAATCACTATTCAATGAAAACTTAAAGATGTGCGAAAAATAAATAACACGAAATAAGTAAACAGAAAATAAATTACCCTAACTTCTAAGTAAAAAAATATCTCAAAAGTATTCTATAAACTTTAAACTGAAGTTAAATAAAATAGGGAACGAAAAGTCTAAACGAAAACTTCCTTTCACTATTCAATTGAAATTTAAAAGCAAAAAGGAACAATTTCTCACATATGATGTTTCAGAAAAATTAAAAACAAAAACAAAAACAAAAGCTTACAACCAAACCTTTCTTGCAATAAATTAAGGTAACACAATTAATAAGAACTTCTAAAACAATTTCTTTTTGTTGCATGAAACAAACTAGCATACTTGATTAAAACTTCTAAAACAATTTCTTTTTGTTGCATGAAACAAAATAGCACACTTAATTAAAACTTCTAAAACAATTTCTTTTATTGCATGAAACAAACTAGTAATGAAACAAACTAGCACACTTAATGGAAATTAAGGTATTACACTTAATGAAATACAATTCTAGAACAAATCTTAATACACTAAAAAAAAATGCTAAAACAACAAAGCTTTGAAGCTAAAAGGAGAAACAAAATTTCCGAAAACAATAAGGAGCTAATTCTTTCAAGTACATAGTAGAAAATTGTGTGTATTGAGTTGTGTTTGTCTAAGTTTTAGTTGTTGTGTTGTAAGCTTCGGACTGCATCCTTTTATAGCCGAACATCTTGGCTACACATTCATACTTCATTTGCATTCACACTTAATTGCATTCACACCTCAATTGCATTCACACCTCAATTGGTTTCACACTTCATTCTTGCATTCACACTTAATTTCGGCTACTTCTTGCATTTAATCTTTAATTGCCGCCTCTTGCATTCCTCATCTCTCATTTTATTCAATTAGTTTCTTAATTCAAACCAAACAACCAAGTCCAACACGGTTCCTCATGCCTAACTTCATGTCTAACTTGTTGAAAATTCATTCAATCTGTTTTTTTGTTTCAATTCTGCCGTCCAGCCACTCTCTCATATATATATATATATATATATATATATATCTTTAGATGGCTGCCTCAAGTTGGTGCTGCCCTTCCTCCAATCAAATTCATTTCAGCCGAAATCCATCTTCAATTCACACTTGGTTGAAAACTCAAGCATGTCTTAACACTTCAACAACAGCCGGCTTCACCTTTCCACCTCCAGAAAATTCAAACCAATCAGCATTGGCCTACACGTCTCCCTTCAAACAATTACAGCACAACGCATCTCACTTCTCTTAATTCTCTCTCACCGACGTCATATTTCAGCAAAATACAAACACCCACCAATTTCTTTCAATTAATTCTGGAAATTCCCCACAATCATGCACCGGCTTTGCTTTCTTTCCTTTTTACAATTCCTTTTTCAGTTCCAGCACATCATGCACTTTAATTTCAGCACATGTTTCTCTATATTTTCTTCTCATTGCCGTAGACATTGACCAAGCTTGCATGTGTCTCTCTATCTTCCTTCATTTCAGTGAACAGCAGTTGGTGGACAGCAGCAGCCTTTGATGACTTCTTCCAATCCATCACATGTTCCTCACCTTAATTTAGCTGCACCAACCGATGTAAGTTAAGCCAAACAAGCAGCCTTCCACTTAATGTATAATTTAGGTGGGTTGGAAATGAGTTGGTGGATTTATTTGAGTGTAAAAAGGGGTGATTGGTGTAGCCGTGTATGAGGTTAGATGGAGTTGGGATTGTTTGAATGGTGGGAAAGCTCAAGACAAAGTATGAACAAGGCATGAACATAATGAACCATGGTATGCATGAAAAATGGAGATGGAGATTAAAAAAAAAAAGAAAACACTCAACAACAAAATAACATAAATGAAAGATTAGCTTGAGCAACTTCCATTCACGGATGGCAAGAAGTGCTTCTATCTTTTAAGGTTCATGGATTGAACCCAAAAGATGGAAAGATAGCTCAAGAAACTTTATGAACATGAAGAACAAGAAGAATTAAAATTATGAACTAGAATGCATAGTAATCAATAGTTGGTAGAATTCAAGCAGAAATTCATGCTTTTAATCAATTAAAATCACAACTTTGATTTATCCTTATTAATCATTTTTCCATTTAAAACCAATAATAATGTCATGATGAATTTAAAATACATTGGTTTTAAATAGCTAAAATATGCAATATTTCAGCTCAATCATTTAGCCAAGTTGTTGAAGGGAGTGAAGCCGTCACTTGCTAGTTCGAGCCTAACATTGCGAGGATCCACAGCGAACCAACTATGATGTTCATCAAATTTCTTCCAAGACTCAGAGTCAGCCTGATGTCTCATACTACTATCTTCTATTGCCCAATGCTCTTTATGCCATCTCATATCACCTGCTATCTTCGCAGACATAAAGAGACGCTGCAATCTCGGTTTCAATGGAAAATGGCGCAACACTTTTTGAGGTATGACGCGTGATCTGTGTGTATTTGGCATCCACCTTGAAGCCTTACATACAGGGCATTCATTAAGCGTGGCATATTCCTTCCAGAATAAGATGCAGTCGTTGGGGCACACATGGATTTTATGGTAATTGAAACCCAACCCGCGCTCCAAAGACTTTGACTCCTCATATGATTGTGGTAAGAGCGCATCAAAAAAGGAAGACCGCAACAGATCAAGGAGCATGTCAAATGATTTAATTGACCATCCACCGATTGATTTGATGTGTAATAACTTCACAATGAACGAAAACTTTGTAAATGTTGTACACCCATCGAAAAGAGGACGTCGGGCATCCTCCAGTAGCTTGTCAAAAGACGTTGCTAGTGAATCTTCAAGAATTGGTGGCCTATTTGATGATCCAGTGTTCTCTTGTGGCACATCAACAAAGGTGCCTGCACGCATGTCATCCAACATCTGCTGCATGTCATCGATGTAATCATCTTCGAGTATAACCTCATTCGAGATATCGTCGTCACTGACGTAAAATGTTGTATCCTCCTCCCCATGAAATATCCATTGTGTGTAATTTGGATTGATCCCTTTCATGAACAAATGGGTTTCCACCTCAAATATAGGCAGCCACAGATTATTAAGAAATGTACGGCATGGACACCGAATGCGATCCCGTCCACTTGCATGAATTTGTGCTTGTGTGAGAAAATTTTTAACCCCTTCGGCGTATGTAGGTGATAATAGTCTATCGGGCTCATTCATCTAACTTTTGTCCATCTAAAAAAAGTGGGTGAGGAATAGAGTTAGATAAACAAAGACCATGATATTCAGGTAGTTGATGAAGTCACGTTTGACAAACATGGAAAAATGAAGGCAAAATATATGACCATTCACATCATGCAATTGCATGACGGGTATAGTACATGTAATTTGTACATGAAGAAATGTAGAATTCATCCTCATATGTCTAGCAAGTGTATCTGTTGAATTCAGGTCATATGAGAAAGGTGTGTATGTTACAAGTATCTATGAGTCCACATGTGAGTTAGTGGAATGAGTGAGGTTATGCACAGTTGTACATTAGACATCAAGTATAAGAGAAGTCTCACACTCGATGGTATCACAATCTTGACTGAGTGATTAAATTTAGTTACCAATTGGATCCCTAAATGAACACAGTGTGGACCTCATGAATGGAGAATAAATGTTTAACTTGAAGTCTAAGCATTTTCGGGGGATAACTGGTATATCAAAGGGGGTTTCTAGTATTCTTTGGTTCATGGATAATTGGATGTGTAAACATAGATGTACCAGAAGAAGATCTTTCAGGCAATTGAAAGGTTAACAATCTTAATAGATTGTTTATGACATTATGTGAGTGGTTGTCTAAGGAAAATTGGAATGGCGACTTTCTATCATCTGCATTATGGAATATAAACACTCGGAGATGACACTAGATAACGTAGTCTCTAATTGTCTATATACTTACTTATGAAAAGCAAAACAAAGCCCCTACCCTATACAGTAAATGCCTGCTGACCAATATGATAGCAATGGTCCAAACTATCATCTCCACAAATTGTATGGCTATAATAGATAATAAAACATTAAAAAATGACAATTCAGAGCAAGCAAACGAATTAATATTAGATTCGTCAACAAATAAAGAATTACTTGAAGATCAAACAACGTATAGATAAGGCAAAAAGGTCTAAAGAGGAAGCAAGGAGTAGTCATTGTACAAATTCAGCTTGAAGATGTAGTCTATGTTTTGAGAATTGTTGAAATGAAAAACAAGGATTTGCAGCTGGAGATGCATTCATTACCTTCAATACCCAACTATGTAGCAGTTTCGGCTCACCCCTGACAGAAATGGCTGATAGAACAGATGTTCTCAGGCTCGCTCTGGGCCAATATACTTCAAAAGCAATCGACGTCGATTTCACAAGCTGTACACAAGAAGCAAAGTAATTTTAAGTTTACACTCACTTCCAGGATATAAAAAAAAAAAAAATAAAGCCAAAATAATAAGGAAGATAATAAAGGAGTAATGGATTTACATATATATAGGAACTACATAAACCAACTAGGTAATCTCAACTACAAAGCACCTTCCATTATCACAAGTCACATAGGGAAAGTCAACAATTTACAAAGCACAATTACAAAATCTATTGGAATTCTGTTCATACTAACGAGGAAATTAGGAAAAACTTTAAAACTCCATCTCTCAATCACTTTTAAAGGAATTTCAATTGTTTTTTACTAATAGCATGGTTGTTGTCCAATATGATAGTTATTAAGTTTTATACATCCCATATATATGAAGAACGTGGGTTAAGAATGTAAACATGATAGGTGTGGTAGTTAGAAATGGAAGGGAACAAGATAGTGAAAAAGAAAGGGGATTTTCACCATCCCTTTTGACCTTGTCTCCCCTTTCTCTAATGGGTTTTTGAAAAAATTATGACAAACATCACAAATTTTGTTCGAGTAAAGAGAAAAAAAAATGGTTGTACACGCAATCATAATTATATATGGTAATAATAGATAGATAATAGACTTTTTCAATAAAATAAAAAAGAAGCATAATAGATTAGTATTATTGACTTGATAATATTTTACTGTAAACTCGCTAGCTGATTATGCTATGACCAAAAAGGTTAGTTTAAATACTTCTTTTCTGGTATCTCCTGTATCCCGATTCTTCAGTTTACTTGGCATAAATTGTTAATTGAATGCAAATCTGCTTCCAGGGAGGAGTCTCATCTGTCACTCATGAAACCACCAACTTAAAAATTTCTACATTGGCCATGTCACCCAGATGGTGCAGTAAAGCTGTAGGGATCATGTTTCATGAGTATGTCTTACCTCCCACACATGAAAGCAGCCCTGGAATATTGGAAAATAAAAAGGGACAAATGAGTTCACACATACCCGTTATTAGTCTATTTGGGCACATAATGTCTGCCCAAAAACTTCAGTAATGTACTAATTTCCTTTTTTCCCTTTGGCCTGCTAATGATTTCCTTCTCCAATTTGGCCCAAGTAGATCACACAATAAAATGCCTACCATGAGAAACGCCAGAAGTCCAAAAGAATAGCAGAACTACCATAAGTAAGCAATTAATAAATCATGATAGAGATGGTATTCTTATCACAAGGTAGTCCAAAAGAATAGCAGACGAACTAAAATACCAATAGGTTTCGATTTATTCCCTCCTTTTAATTTGACTGCTAATATTGTGTCACCACTAGATTTTTCTTTCATCTTAACAGTTAGATTTTAGCTGAAAGTGGAGATTGAAGTTTATAGAAAGCTTAATATCCAAATTGATATGTTTGATAGTGTAAGGATAGAGTTTTCCTCCAAACTGGTTTGGAGGAAGTTAATCTATAAAAATGACAAGTGTCCATAGACGATTGACATACACATGCATTTTTAAAAGTCTTAAGTTAAAAACTTGTCATGTGTCCCTTCATTAAAAAAGACGTGTTTCTTGCAGGATCAATGGACACGTGCCAATTTTTAAAATGGGTTGAAGGAAGTTTCCTAGAATCCAATTTGGAGGAAAACTCAAGTTTAAGGAGAAAAGTGGAAAATAAGGGGTAGTTTGTAGGTGACCAGTGTAATTATCACTAATAAAATCCGTGGAACAAAATCTTATCCAGTTTTTGCTGAATTCACAACAAATCCACTCAGTGAGGGAAGTCAAGAGCATACCCAAAAGACAAGAGAAAAAATGCTGAAAGTTAAAATAAAAAAGAAGAAACACACAAGAAAAAGTTGCAGACCAGATATTGAACAGCACGTTACATATTTGTATGTATCCTGACATATCATGTTAGTAGTACCTATAAGTTTGTCAGTCGTTTTGCCTAAATGTTTCTTAACCAGAAAAATACTCTCAAAGACTCTTACTATATAAATTCAACTAATAGTGTAGACTTTGGATATTTTTTATCAATTGAAAGGCAAAAGATTAGACTTCCCACTATGTTTAACTGAAATTGCCGATTCAAGTAAGACAAGTCAATTATCGAAAGACTCTAGGGATTGCCCACATCCTTTACTATCCTTCTTGAAGGATGTGACATATCGTCTCATTTCTACTAGTTTGCAGTTTCCAATATACTTATCTTTCGTACCGAATTGGTGTATTCAGATATTACAATTTCAGACCAATAAAAAATTACTTTCTGCTATATTGCGGCTACCAAAAGTAAGGGATTTTGCCAGATTTAAATCAGGGAAGAGAAATAGATTCTTAAAGCATGAAAAAGTGAATTGAGCAACTTTCTTTTGGTTAGAAACATTATTTATTCCACATTGTTTATTCCATATATATGTCATACGAGAATTAATTAAAGGGTAGTCAATCAATATCCCACATTGTACAAAGAATTCATAGGAGAAAAACAAGCTAAAAAGATAGGCCATATATATGTGTAAACATTGTATTGGTTGTTATGTTTTAGAAGTATATGTAAGAGTCAAAATACTGCTTTAAACATGGAAGACAAAACTGTTGAGGGAAAAATGAGCGTGTTGGCATATTCTTGTGAAAACCTGTGTAAAATGGTGTTGTAACAAGTGTTGTTGCGGAAGGATTGAAGTGGGCTTGAAGTGTGCTCATTATTGGTCAAAAGAAGCGACTTCGCTCGACCCTCGCTCGACAGAGCGCTCGAGCGAACTCAGGCAGATTCAACAGCTCGACCATCGCTCGACATACGGCTCGAGCGAACTCAGGCAGATTCAACCGCTCGACCATCGCTCGACATACAGCTCGAGCGAACTCAGGCAGATTCAACTGCTCGACCCTCGCTCGACACTGAGCTCAAGCGAAGCCAGGCAGAGTGTGTCGCTCGACCCTCGCTCGACACTGAGCTCGAGCGAACTCAGGCAGAGTCGACCGCTCGACACTCGCTCGACATGGCGCTCGAGCGAACTCAGGCAGATTTCGGCGCTCGACCTTCGCTCGACACTTCGCTCGAGCTAATGTTCCAGATCACTTACAATGTAGGGTTTTGAACGCCTCATTTGATGGGAACTATAAATAGAACATGTTAGCTTCTGTTCTATGTGTGGAGAATCAGAGCAAAAACCCTAAGGGCCTCCAAGAACATCTTAGAGCAATCTCTCCCCCATTTGATTGATTCTTTCTTGGAAAAACATTTCTCCACCACAACATACACAAAAATCAGCTTTTACTTGAGTCCATTGAAGTGGACATTTTTGTTGGCCGGAAGAGTCCGGAGCTGCCGTTGATGCAGAGATCGAGAGGTTCTCGTGGGAAGCTATAGGAAGGTCGGAGTTCCGACACTACATGCGTGTAGAGATCGAGTGGGTCACTCGTGGTGTTGCAAGCCAAGTTTAGCTACTACAAAGGTTTTGTGAGTGTTCTAAATTGGTTGTAACAAACTAAAGTTTCTATAGTGGATTTGAGGTGGTGTCTTACACCCGGAGTGGTTTTAGATTTTGAAGAGGTTCTTCAAATGAGTTTCCACTCCGTGAACAAAATCATGTGTTGATTATTAGTGTTATTTGTTTCATTTATTATCTGCTTGTTTGATTAATTTTCAAAAGGCCATAAAAATTAGATTACACATATTCACCCCCCTCTAGGTGTAGTGTTGTGTAGAACCACTGCTTTTTCAAAAACAATACAAAAACATTTTGAATGAAGTGGATGTTTGGCTTTATACATGGTAGTCTTTAAACCCAAAAAGCCCATACAAAGTCCACTGGTTTAGAGCCTAGGATTTCAGCGATCAAGTTCTTGTACTTTTCTGCCACTCACAGCAAATCAAGACAAAAAGTAAAACAAAAATAAGAAAATAGTTACCTATTTATCAACGTTCTGGTAGCAGGATGTGCGTGATGCATGTTAGACAGGCTATTGCTGCACGTCGACTACTGCTGCAATGAAACCCAAATGCAAAGTGAAACATATGCAATTATTTCCAAGAAAGAGACAGGGCCTAAGCAACCAATTATTAAAACAAGATGAACAAAGTTGTTTTCTTATGCAAACAAAACATCTGATTAATCAACTGACATCTGTAATCATTAACCAATTAAATGAATCCAAAAAATAAAATAAAAAGCAAAATACAAGCTAAAACCCACAAAGGGGGTAACGAGCTAGTAAATCTATGGCACTATGTACACTAAATATTTATCACTATTGGTTTATAAATCCATCACGAGTACTCATGAGTGATAATATAATGAGTTATTTGTTTCCTTATATATATATAATGGTCCAAGTTATCTTTAGAGATCAACAAAAATAAACAATGTGGATGCCAGGAACTTGGAGATAGACATAAATTAATTGTCAAATCTGTATATCAAAGGAGGTTTCAAAATGTTTATCTAAAATGCAAAGCTTTCTGAACATATATGGACATGAACAGGTAGAGTACATCATATATCACTACATATGAAGTCAAAAAAAAAAAAATGGGAATATGACAGTCATTTAAACAAAATCCCAACAGATGGGTCACGCGTGCTGTATGTTGTAAGCGCATATCGCTGACGTGCGCTAGTACTACTAGTAATGTCACTAATGTGGAATGGAAAACTTCCAACAATTGCTTGATCATTTAAGTCATCTACTATGGAATCATTTCCATTGCTATCCTCTAGTTTCCTAGTAGATCAAGTAATGCAAGACATTTGGTAGTCTTATTTCTAGATGAAACTACCTTAATGTTATTATTTATTTCCAGGTTTTCTACAGTAAGACAGATATAGTGTAACGTCCCCCAAATTCCGTTTGGGATCGGACAGACATTTGAAGCGTCGAGACATGCAACACAAGGTTACCTGCCCCCGTTCATGACATATAAGATGCAATATTCCTAACATGCATCTAACAATATGCAATATTCGCAGCGGATAAATTTTTTCTTTAGCAATACTATACACCAAATTGAATATATCCCAAATGCTTAAAACATACTTCATACATAAAAATCCATTGAACAACTAAGATTACAACACTAGTCTAAAATGGTTATGATCCAAAAAGTACTAGAGATGCAACTCAATCGTACAAGTAGTAATTTATGTTAATTACTATATTAACATTTATGTCGCACCCTCGCTTAGTCAACTGTGTCTAGTTGATCAGCTCCTGATTCTCCTTCAGGTCCTGTAACAAGATCTACCATTCGGGGGGAATGGTAGTTGGGACTACCAAAGTGAGATTTGATTACAAATCTCAGTAAGTTAACAAAAAACTTCCACACAAGCTAATAATGCATGGATGACAGTAAAAGCATAAATGCATAATCAAATTCATAAGTAATTAAAGCATAACTTGGCGTACAACATAGCATAATTGACATAACTTAAATTGAAACATGAACTGAACTTGACTTGATATGAACTTGATCTGAAACTTGACTTAGCATGAACTTGCTTTGAAACTTGAATTAACATGAAAAATACATACTCCACAGTTGTTGTGGCCACATATATTCTACCTGTAAATACATACTCCACAGTTGTTGTGGCCCCATGTATTCTACGTGTAAATACATACTCCACAGTTGTTGTGGCCCCATGTATTCTACGTGTCACAATTTCTGTGTCTCACGTAGTGTATGCGCCACAATTGCTGTGACCCCATACATAAGTAATCAAGATGAAACGTGACTGGAATACGAAATGACTGAAGTCCTGACGTAACATAACGTGACTTGAACATAACTTGAAATACATGACCAACTTGAGATAGAAACATTTCGTAACATGGCATAACATATAATAGACGACATATTTAACATGACATACTTGCAATGTACAGTAATACATGACAGAATATATTATGTAACAGATAAAAATTGATGACAGAATAAATTCTGTATAATAGACAATTACGTGATAACTTGGCATGGCATGACATATATGATAACATACATACATACACTGTAGTTCCTTTACTTAGCACACATACACAGTAGACTGCTAGTAAGTTAAAAGCTAACTTACCTTGATCTCCGTGTTTCTTATAAAATTTCGAGTGCGATCATGAGAAACTGTAATTAGTGATTCTAAAAGTTAGAACTAAATCACTAATAATTTGAAATATGGAAAATACTAACTTAAAGAGTAAAATTTTCATTTTACTCTCTACATGTGGGAAAATGACCGTTTTACCCATAACTTAAGGATTTTGCATACTAACTCCAAAAGTTTCCAAAATTTACATTCCTCATGTAAATTTTGTCCTAAAGTTAAATATCAACTCAGAAAAATTTAAAACAAAACACAACTATGAAGAACACACTATGGCTGAAACATCCATAGTCCATTTCCCTTGATTTTTGTTCCAATTCCTTCCAACTTCAAAACTCATGCTTAAACTAAAATTTTGCAACAAACATCTTCCAATCCTAAGTTCAAAACCATACTTAAAACATCCATTTATAAAAAGCTAATAATTAACACCAAACTTTTTTGTAAAAAGATCCAAGCACTTGAATCACAAGTTTTGACCTTAAATCAAAACATCTCCAAGAATTTCAAAAATCAAATCTTACTTCTAACATATTCATAATATCATCCTAACATCAACCATGCTTTAAATCATCAAACTAAAGTCACCAAAATCACAAAATAACATTTGGAGTTTTTGGTTTTACACTTAGTCCAAAAACAGAAACTTTTTCCTCAACTAGTTTTGATAAATCTCTTGATCTATGACTTATAAATATATGATCTTCAAACCAAACCATCACATGGTTTAAAAAGATGTCCTAAAACATATATAAGCTTCTAACTCAAGATCACATGGTTAGAAATTAACCAAAACATAAATTTAGCCAAGAATATCCACACTTTGGCTTATCTGAATATCTGTTTGCATAAAATTTCATATCTTTGAAACTAACATCAAATATCGTCAAAATAATAATATAACATGTATATAAGATGCTTAGGATCCTCCAATAAAATTATTAAAGTCATTAGAATAGGTTTAGACCACCAAAGAGTTAAACTTTCTCAAAACAGAAACTGTTTTTCTTCTTCCAGTTTCTAAGTTTCTAAATCTAAGAAAATATTTCATCAAAAACTTTAATCATACAAAAATCCTCAACCAATAGTCACATATACATGTTAACAATACTCCATTAAAATTTCGGACCAATATCTATCCATTAGCTTGGTCAAAAACTCCAAACTATAACATATTCTCCAGTTTATCTCCCAGAATGACCTTTTTATAGTTTATATAATATTTGACTAACCAAATGATTTTAAAATGGGGCAAATAATATATCCATGTAAACTAGACTCAAAAAGGAACAACTTATATGAAGGAGACTTTATGATAAAATACTTACAAAAGCTTCAAAATGGGCGTGCAAAAGAACTCCTAAAAGCTGTTCGAGAGAAAGTATTTGATATTCTTTTAAAGGAATATGTAAATGAAGATAAGTTTGTAGGTGATGGCTGGAGCTACTTATGAACGAGATAAGGAAGATGATAAGACTGGAGTTGAGAGCTGAGTGTAGTTTTCTCCTACCCAAAATATCTATAAAAGATTATTTCATAATATTCTATCCAATAATATCTACAAAAAATCAACTTAAGATATTTTTATCTAATAATATTTATAAAAATCAACTCAAAATATTTTTACCCAATAATATTCACGAAAATTACCTCAAGATATTTCTTTTTATCTAATAATATTTACAATTTTGAACAGACGTTTTGTCCGAAAATATTAAAAAAATGTTATTGCGCCATAAGGTTTTAAATAACCCTTCGAGTCTAATGGCACAAACCATAATACATTTTGACACTTCTAACTATCTCCAATAATCAAAAACACACTTTTGATACCATAGTAAATAATAACACTAACTATGTAGTTAGACAAAAATCTATACGATTAATGGATTCGTGAAAACTTATGGGGTTTTCACGAGATTCCTAAAGTTAATAGAAATTTCACAATTGAATTTCTAGCGGGCTGTTACATATAGGACCCACTCACTTAGTATTGTTTGGTGGAGAAACAATACTAAAGCATTTACTAGTATATTACCAATTTGTTTGAGAATTGGCTAGCTAGTATGAGGCCATTGTTGTCAACCTATTACATTGAGACCAGGCCAACAAGGGTTTGCATTGACATTCATTAATCTTGCACTGAGCTCTTGGACCTATTACTTAACAGTAAAAAGGAAAAAAAAAATGAAAAAAAAGGGAAGAATAAAGAGTGACAGAAATAGGAAGGGGAAAACAGAAGAAACTTAAAAAGGAAAGGGAAATACTGAACTTGTATATTTCAGTAAAGTTAAGTCAAATGAATACCAATGTTTCCTTTTACATACAAATATAAAATAGGCGGGAAAAAGAATAACAAAAGAATTAAACTAAGTTATTTGATATGTCTAATACGCCCTCTCAAGCTGGAGCATGGATGTTGGTGATGCCCGGCTTGGAGATCAAATCAAAAGGAAAGAAGAAGAGGCAAGTGGCTTGATGAAGCAGTCAGCAAGTTGGTTCTTTGATGATATTGTGAAAAGGATGAATAATTATTACAAACTGAATTTTATCCTGGTTTCAAATTGCAATCAAGCTCGATATTTACTTGGTACTTATCGTGAAAAAAGGATATTCAGATAAGGAAAGAACAGCAACTGTATTATCACTGCTATAGTGCAACAGCAGTAGAATGAAAGAATTTTAAATCATGAAGTATATTTACAATTCTTGGCTCCGCCAGGAGACAGAAGACATGCAGCAGTGAATGGAACTTCACCTAACATGAAGGCTATCCCTTGTGCACAGATCTCCAAACAATGCAGCCCATTTAGCAGCTAAAGTAGCCATCAAGGAAGTCACAGAAACAGTTTGGCTAGCAGATGGACCCGAGGTGGTTAAGGCTTCAGACCAACATGAGGTATCTTCTATACCTCTAAGTTAATCAATGATCTGGTGTGTCTCTTTCAAAAAATAAAAATAAAAGATGTACTTTCAGCCCAAGATTCCTACCAACAATATGACCAAGGAGCTAACTCGTGAAATGTTGCCAATGTAACTATTTAGAGTATTACAAACTGCCATAGAGTACTTAAAGCATGCAATATTTGCAAGTAATAAATGTGTAACCTACTCTTAAAAAAACACAAAAAATGTCTATACTATATTATAATGTAGTAAATAAATCATTTATGTGTCTTCTAAATGCATTATGCAAAAGTGAGTACTCTTTTGCTGATCTAAGTTCTTATAAATGATTCAAAGACTCTTCTCAACCATATTAGTGATCATGAACTTAGTCAAATCAAAAGGGTAATTTGTCATCCCTTTTCCAAAACTCATATGGTTGTCAAAATGTCTAGCTGGAAAAAACTCTGTTGAACGTTTTCCAGCTAACTAACTAATTTCTAACACCAACATGTTCCACTTCAAATATTCAAATATATATATATATAAATATTTTTAGGTAAATATTTTATAAAGGATGCTTAATTATCGTTTCAAATCCCCCTTTATATAAATAAAAGATACGTTGCCCAACATTTGTACATAGAAATGGATTTGTATGGAATATATTCACTAAAATCATGTAGAGGAGTTCTTTTATACTATCTCTTTTATACTTCAAAAATTAAATCACATACCTATTTAAGTGAAAAAAATAAAAGAATACTTAACACAATACAAATTAAATTCAGTGAAGGCTAGGGAAAATGATCACCACAAACCAACAACATCACCACCAGCCCCACAGGCAGCGGTAGAAACAAACCAATAAAACAGAAATCATCCATGCAACAAATAAAGTATAAACCATGCAAAGGAACAGATGAGAACTCAGAAATGTCAGGGACCGAAAAGTAACAAACTGGAGAAGCACAGATTTCAAATAAAAACCCTAAGCAACTCGCTGCATAGGCCAAAAACTAAGAAACTGGATTAATTAATTTTCCATAGTGATAAAATCAGATAAACTAAATACAAACATCAGCCCAGCAGCATAAATTTAAAATCACTAAAGCCAGTTATATCTATCTTGGCAAGTCGGGGTCCATTTGTATCATTATTGAACTGCAATTGAAGGTTTCAGAATGGAATATTGGTTCCATTTTACATTCAACTTCAAATTTTAAAACTATAGTTCAATTAGGAAGCTTCCATCAGTTGTCTAGTATCGGGAATGAAAAGGATGGGGCATCTGATTTATAACTTGAAGTGAACTTGGGTGTGTTCGTGAGAAGCAGAGAAGGAGAAGGTGCCTACCAGTGGTCGGCAACTCAGAACTCCAACAACTCTCACAAGCCATGTAGCACCAAACCCACAATCAATCTGCAGTGGAGATAGAGAAGGGGAAACAACTGAATGCCCTAGGATTACAAAATCAGAGGGTTTTCACGAGAGAGAGAGAGAGAGAGAGAGAGAGAGAGAGAGAGAGAGAGAGAGAGAGAGAGAGAGATACGAAGAATCAAACCTGAAGTTGCCGCGAATGGAGTTTGGTTAAACTTTGTGGGAGGAAAATGGCGTGGGAGTGGTGTGGCTAAATTGCTGGAGATTTCCTTCGGCTGAAATAGGTAAGCATATGGCATCGATGGTCTTTTGGAGAAGGATAGAACGTATAGAGGTGTGGAGAACGAAGGACCAGGCGTAGGGAATCGGGGGGTGGGTTTTGGTGGTTGCAGGGGGGCACGGGACGAGGATGAAACTTAAGATTTCGCGCCCAAAGATAGAGGTAAAGTGACGTAGTTTAGGTGATGGGAAAAGTATATTGTAATATGGCAGCGATTTCATAATCGTTGCAATAGTTCTTATAAAGCCCCGGCTATTAAATGGTTTTATTAGATCATGAATTTTGCGGGGCTTTTTAACTCGCTGGCAAAATACACTTTTGCCAACGATATTTTTTGCGGAATATCCCCGATTTCTTGTAGTGATGTAACATGAAAATATATAGAGTTTACATAAAGCTTAATACATTAGATTACATATATACTAAAATGAAAAATAACATTTTATACAATCATTTGATGGTTTATACGAAGTAAACAAATTCTAAATATTTTATTATAAAAATAAAAATAATATTTTATTATAAAAATAATAATAAATGAATATTTTTCCTGAAATATTATCGTCAAAAACTTAAAACATATATTAAGATGTTTTATTTTTAGAATTTTATTATTGCAAATTATCGAGATCTAATTTTATATATATTTATGTTTTTATAATTTTTAAATTTCAATGTGTCGCATATTAGAAAATTTGGCCCTCCTAAAAAACATTCATGGTTCCGCCACTATTTCTAACAACTCAAAACATGATCCCAATAAGGCCAAATGGACTCATTCCCCTACAAAATTTGTCAAAAGCTTCTTCAAGCGAGACTGTGGTTGGATACACCCTATTCTGGAACTGCCAAAGTGATACAAAAGTATCTTTAGGGTTTCTATATACATACACAATCTTACATGTCGAATCCTTCACAGGTGTTGGTAACAAAGCATAAGGTAAATGAGTTGAAAGGAGTTTTGGAAAGGCAGGATTGAGATCTAGAACCTTCTTTTTTAGTGTAGATATCTCCTTTCAACAAGGGCACAAGATCATGAGGAATGTTTGTGAGCAGAGGATGTTCTTGAAAGTTTGGGTAGTGCATCTGGTTCATTAAGGCAAACAAGATCGCCTTTGACCAAGTAGTACCAACTTTGAGAGGGGTCACTAATAGGATATTAGTGTCACGAGCTTGAAAGTATTTTTGTGATGCTATAACTCCTGACATGGCCCAAGCTGGAATTCAAAATCCATGGTACTCGTTGAGATAGCCTTTATCTGGATGGCCTATATCATTTGGTAGGGAAGATATGTTGCCGTCTTTGCATTCTCGACTTGGTCCATCATCTTCTAGGTGCTCAAAAACTGTGGTAGAAAAGGGTGATTGAAGTTTAGACATGATTTTAATAGAAATAATGGTATTGTTGGATCTCTCCTTATCTTGTGGGTATATATATAGGAGAAAGGAACAACCAAGGCATGTCAAACTTACGAAAGCAGAGATTAAAAAGCCCCGTGGCATTATATTTATGAAGGCAATGGTGATTTTTTTTGGGGTATTTTGGTCATTTTGTTTCTATGGTGTATTTAGATGAAAAATACAATCAGTATTTTGATAATTGCTCTGTAGATGATGTTTAAAGTTTCTTTGGAGCTATAACCCTAGACTTCAATCTATCCCTTGCTCTTAGCTTCTTATGTATTTATCTTATATACGTGACTATCCCTATTTCAAGTATTAATAAAAATCTGTTTTATTTATAAAACAAGTTATGCATGAAGCTATGTATTTTTCAAAGGAAAGAAAGTCTGTTGAGAAAGAAGGATAAAAGAATACTAAATTACTAATTAACATGAAGAACAAATTAAATGAAAATCTTATTAGCGCAAAGAGTGCCTGACAATTTGTAATTGTTTGTGCCCATTAAATATAAAAACTATAAGACATACAACTCTTTTTATAATTTTTATATAATTATGTTGTAATGCAAGATATTTTTTATAAAAGTAATATTATTTTACATAAATATTCTCTTTTTATTGTAAAAATAATTGTACATGTTTCTTGATTCTTTGCTCTTTAAATATTGGCTTTACCAATACCAACCTTTCTAGATTACCCTAAATGCGCGTGGAGGTCGGGCATTTAGAGATATTTAGAAATTAAAATGAGATGAAAAATTTGTGAATAATAATGAAATGATTTATAAATAATAATAAAATAGTCCGAGTCATTATGTTTTATAAAATTTTTTTTAAAAAAAAGAGAAAAAATTAAATAAAAATATTATAAAATTAAAATATTATTATAATATAAGTTTTTAATGTTATAATTATTTTAAAATTAAAAAAAATTGAATTGATTTTTATATTTACTTAAAAGATTAAAAAAATTATAATAATTAATTTTAAAATATTTATATTTAAATAATATTTAAGAATAAAATTGGATGAGAACATGTGTACGTAATAGTAATCATGAAAAGGGTAAAACGAGAGCCGGAGGTAGGTACGACATAGAGGTAAGCAAAATGTTTAAAACCCAGTGCTTCAATCATTTCTCAAGCATATACATGTAGGAAATGATTCGAATCTGCTGGGAGGAAAATGATAGGGATTTGCTGGTAGCTATAGCTACTTATTTATTTATTTATTTTTAATTTAGTAATTAAGAAATTATTTTTTAATAATATTTTAATTCTTTTAAAAAATATTTAACAATATTTAAAAAATGATGTAAAAAAACAAAAAGTAAAAAAATTCAAAAATAAAAAACGGTGAACTCCAGCGGGATTAGTTCAAAAATTCAAAAATAAAAAAAATTCAAAAATAAAAAAATGTATGTATATGTTTTTCCTGTAAACAAGCATATACGTAATTGCTAAAGTAAAATAAATAAATAAATAAATATAATGAAGTATGAATTGTATGGATGATTAATAAAATTTTTCTATATTGAAATATTAAGCAATAAACAACGTGAGACACCCCTTCCTACTAACATGTCTACACTTCAACAGGCCGATTCTTCTCGTCGTCCCTATAATCTACAGGAAGATGAACAATTGACCCAAGAATGGAGGGACTTCATATCTTCCCTATTTTAATAGAAATGATATTACTATTGAGTCTTTGCTTTGTTTTATGGTTATATATATAAGGAACAGGAACAACCAAGGCATGCCAAACTTTAAATATATATATATATATATTGGGGAAATGTAAGTATTTTTGGTATTTTGATCATTTTTCTTTTTAAAAAAAGGACGATTACTTGTAAATTTATTAAAAGGATTACCCAATCTTATCATTTTTCTTAAGAAATAAAATTGCATGCCCAACTTTAACTTGACAAAAGATTTTCTTTATAATCGGACTCAGCTATGGATGGCCCCCACAGTTTGAAAATAGGAAACTCAAGAATTGGTACTAAGCAAAATGTCTTGAGGGAAAAACCAAAACCAACTCTTGAATCTTAAAGTGTCCTGTTTCGAGACTGTGCGGCCATCCTTAGCTTAGTCCAATTAAAGAATATCTATCGTCAGGTTTAATTTGGCAATGCGATTCTGTTTGTTAAGAAAAATGATAAGATAAGAGTAATCCTTTTACAACTCTCATGTATTACAAAAGTCTAATTATCATATACTTATGTAGATAAGATCATCATTTAGGCTTTCCATCTCCTTAATTTAATTGACCATAAAATTAGCACAACTTTTTTTTAATTAACTCCCACACAAATGTCAACTTATATATATATATATAACCGTTGACAATATTTATTCAGCGAACTCTTTTTACAAACAAGCGTCAACACGAGCTAGCTTGGACATTCCTACAACAAATTTAATTAACTGCTGACCGAATGTCTACCAATCAAAAAACATCAATAACGCGTTTAGTACATATAGGAATTTACGATTGATAATGATAATGTAACTCAGAGACTTAAAATTTCAATTCAGTACCATGAAATTTTTTTTTCAATAATATGGTCTAATCTCTTTGTCATCTGAGGTGTGAAGTAATATTTCACCCAATCTCCACTATTGCCTTTGCGAACAAATGACGCGTGGTCTATGCCTTGGCGAAATAGTTTGCTGTTAAGTTCTAGGAAATGCCAACTTTACGCTTTTATTTACATCCAAGTTCCTCAAGTTATCAAAGCTACACAATTGTAATATATCATTTATTGTACCTTTTGCATCTTCTTCTGGAGAAAATGGACACCCTAAGAACTCAACTATCCTCTTTACATAAGTGGTGGGTTGCTCTTTCATTTCCTTATACTTCAAGAAAAGTATCTTTTGAGCTTGCTTTTCTATAATTTCCTTTTAATAACTCAAAATATGATCCCAATAAAGACCATATAAACTCACTCCCCTACAGAACTTCTCAAAATCTTCTTCAAGTGAGTTAGTGGTTGAATACACCCTATTCATGAAGTGCCAAAGTGACACAAAATTATCTTTAGGATTCCGACAAACGTACACAATCTTACATGATGAGCCCATCACAGATGTTGGTAGTAAATCATAAGGTAAATGAGTTGCAAAAAGTCTTGGAGATGCAAAAGAGTTGAGATCTGGAACCTCTTTTTTATTGTAAATATTTGCATCCAGTAGGGGTACAAGAGCATAAGAGATGTTTGTGAGCCAAGGATGTTCTTGAAGGTCTAAATAATGCATCCGGTTCACCAAGGCGAACAAGATGGCCTTAAACCAAGTAGTAACAGCTTTGGGAGGGGTCACCAATAGGATATCAGTCTCACGAGATTGAAAGTGTTTTTGGAGTGCTTGAACTCCTGGCATCGACCATGTTGGTGTTGAGTGCTGTGGAGTCTGGTCCACACTGCTCGAGCAGAGGCATTGACCATTCGAGCGAAGTCAGGCAGAGTCGAATGCTCGATGTCAGCTCGAAAGTGAGCTCGAGCACGAAGCTTTCGCTCGAGCGAAGGCATTGGCCGCTCAAGCGAAGTCATGCAGAGTCGAATGCTCGATGTCAGCTCGACAATGAGCTTGAGCAGGATGCGGAAGGGAAGTTCACTCGACGCGTGCTCGACACGCTGCTCGAGCGAACATACAATTTTGTAGGGTTTTCGCCGTGTAACTATATATATGATGTTTTAACTCATATGGCCGTACGATTACTGTATGAATGAACACTGTGGACGTACAGTGTTGAAGATCCATCTTGTAGTGTGATATTCCTCAATAATAAAATCCTCTGCAGCTCCCGTGGACGTAGACAATTTGCCGAACCACGTACATCTTTTGTCGTGTGTGATTGTGTGTGTGTTTTTTCTCATTCGATATTATTTTTCAATTCATTGTCATCGTTTTTCACAATAATTGGTATCAAGAGCCAAGGTTTGGGTCTGAGAAAAAACGATGGCTGGAGATGATTTGAAGGTATCAGGGATCGAGAAGTTTGATGGCACGGATTTTGGATACTGGAGGATGTAGATAGAGGACTACCTCTATGGGAAGAAACTTCATCTTTCACTATTGGGGCAGCAACCGGAAAAGATGGATGATGCTAATTGGAACCTGTTGGATCGACAGGTTCTGGGGGTTATTCGATTAACCCTGTCGAGATCCGTTGCACACAACGTCATCAAGGAGAAGACGACTGCGGATCTCATGGCGGCTTTGTCTGGTATGTATGAAAAGCCGTCAGCGAATAACAAGATACATCTGATGAAAAAGTTATTCAATTTGAAAATGACAGATGGTACGTCTGTTGCACAACATCTGAATGATTTTAATACTATCACAAATCAATTGTCGTCTGTTGAAATTGAATTTGATGATGAGATACGTGCACTGGTACTATTGGCTTCACTGCCAAATAGTTGGGTAGTCATGAGAATGACTGTTAGTAATTCTACTGGTAAAACTAAACTGAAATATGATGATATTCGTGATTTGATTTTGGCTGAGGAGGTGCGCAGGAAAGATTCAGGCGAGACCTTAGGTTTGAGTTCAGCCCTAAATATTGATTCTCGAGGGAGATCACACGACAGGAACTCAAACAGAGGAAGATCAAAATCAAAGAACAGGGGCAAGAGAAAGTCGAGGCCTGGTCAGCAGGCAACTTGCTGGAACTGTGACAAAGCTAGCCACATAAAGAAGAACTGCAAAAACCTTAAGAAGACGGAGAATGATAGTGCTAATGTGGTAACTGAAGAAGTATAGGATGCACTATTGCTTGCAGTTCACAGTCCAGTTGATGACTGGATACTGGATTCAGGGGCTTCCTTCCATACATCTTCCCACCAGGAGCTAATGCGGAACTATGTTGCAGGTGATTTTGGGAAGGTGTATCTAGCTGATGGAGAGGCTTTGAACGTAGTGGGGATGGGAGACATTGATATTGCACTCATTGGCAAGAACAAATGGACCTTGCAAAAGGTCAGGCACATTCCTGAGTTGAAGAAGAACCTCATTTCTGTTGGGCAGCTTGATGAGTGTGGTCATTCAGTGGTGTTCTCAGATAGCACCTGGAAGGTCACAAAAGGGGCATTGGTACTAGCTCGGGGTAAGAAAACTGGTACACTATATATCACTACTAGTTTAATTGACACTATTGCTACTACCGTTGCAGAAAGCACAGCAGATTTGTGGCATTGCAGGCTTGGCCATATGAGTCAGAAGGGCATGACGGAACTTCTGTCTAGAGGCAAGTTACCAGAATTGAAGACAGTTGATCTCAGTATATGCGAGAGTTGTGTTATAGTGAAACAAAATAAGGTCAGCTTCTTGAAAAGTGGCAGGACGCCAAAGATAGGAAGACTTGATCTTCTGCACACAGATGTGTGGGGTCCTTCCCTAGTTGCATCTCTTGGAGGTTCTCGCTACTATGTTACGTTCATTGATGACCATAGTAGGAAGGTATGGATTTATTTTTTGAAGCATAAATCTGAAGTATTTAATGTTTTCAAAATTTGGAAAGCCATGGTTGAGACAGAGACAGGCTTGAAACTGAAGTGTTTGAGGTCCGACAATGGTGGTGAGTATGTTGATGGCGGGTTCAAGGAGTATTGTGCAGTTCTGGGTATCAGAATGGAGAAGACCATTCCTGGGACACCACAGCAAAATGGAGTTGCTGAGCGTATGAGCAGGACCATAAATGAGCGTGCTAGAAGCATGAGATTGCACACTGGACTACCACCCACTTTCTGGGCAGATGCAGTCAGCACTGCCGTTTACTTGATAAACAGAGGGCCATCAGTTCCACTGGATTGTGGATTGCCTGAGGAGGTTTGGAGCGGGAAAGAGGTTCAATTTTCTCACCTTAAAACTTTTGGTTGTCTTTCTTATGTGCTTGTTGATTCTGATGCTCGTAGTAAGCTGGAGGCTAAGTCAAAGAAATGTTATTTCATTGGCTATAGAGACGAGGCATTTGGCTATCGTTTCTGGGATGATCAGGGTCAGAAAATCATAAGAAGCAGGAATGTGATTTTTAATGAAAAAATTATGTACAAGGATAAGTCTAGTACAGTTTCTGCAGTAGCTCCTCAAGAGTCCGAGTTTGTGGGATTAGATGACCTACCAAAGGTCACAGTGCAGTGTAGAGATGTGAGTGACGGGGAGAGTGGGTCCAGTGCACCCATTCTTATTATTCTGCAGGCAGTTTCAGAACCGTCCACTCCTACAGTTGCAGTTCGCAGGTCAGTTAGGACTATACGTCCTCCACAGCGTTTCTCACTTACCTTGAATTACATTTTGTTGATAGATGGTGAAGAACCGCAGAGTTACGAAGAAACCTTGCAAGATGAAAATTCTAGCAAGTGGGAGCTGGCCATGAAGGATGAGATGGATTCCTTATTAGGGAATCAGACATGGGAGTTGACAGAACTTCCATTAGGGAAGAAGGCATTACACAACAAGTGGGTGTACCGGGTGAAAACTGAGCATGACGGTAGTAAGAGGTACAAGACTAGACTTGTTGTAAAAGGCTTTCAGCAGAAGCAGGGTATTGATTACTTTGAGATCTTTTCTCCTGTGGTGAAGATCACAACCATCAGGATGGTACTGGCTATGGTTGCTACTGAAGATTTATTTCTTGAGCAATTAGATGTGAAGATAGCTTTTCTTCATGGAGACCTTGAAGAAGACATCTACATACACCAGCCTGAGGGGTTTGTGGTACAGGGAAAGGAAGGTTCAGTTTGCAGACTGAAGAAGAGCTTGTATGGCCTGAAGTAAGCTCCTAGACAGTGGTACAAGAAATTTGACAACTTCATGCACAGTGTAGGGTACATTAGATGTCAGGCAGATCACAGTTGCTATGTCAGGCATTTTGACAATTCTTACATTATTTTGTTGTTGTATGTGGATGACATGCTGATTGCAAGTGCAAGTATTGATGAGATCAATAATCTGAAGAAGCAGATGTCAGAGCACTTTGCAATGAAGGATTTGGGAGCTGCAAAGCAAATCCTTGGAATGAGAATTGTCAGGGATAGAGTCAGAGGTACGTTGAGACTCTCACAGGCTGAGTATGTGAAAAATGTCCTCAGCAAGTTCAATATGGACAAGGCCAAACCAGTTGGCACACCCTTGGGAAGTCACTTCAGACTCAGCAAGAATCAGTCACCAGAGTCAGAGGAGGAACAAGATTACATGAGTAAGGTTCCTTATGCCTCAGCTATTGGTTCACTTATGTATGCTATGGTTTGCACAAGACCGGATATTGCACATGCAGTGGCAGTTGTGAGTAGATACATGAGTAACCCGGGAAAGCAACATTGGGAAGCAGTGAAGTGGATTTTGAGGTACCTAAAGGGTTCTCCAGAAATCTGTTTTTGTTTCTCTGGAGAGAGTTTGGAGGTGCAGGGCTTTGTTGATGCTGATTTAGTTGGAGATATTGATAGCAGAAAGAGTACCACGGGCTTTGTTTATACACTTAGTGGTACTGCAGTGTCATGGGATTCTAATCTACAGAAAACAGTTTCTTTGTCTACAACAGAAGCTGAGTATATTGCAGTGTCAGAGACTGCAAAGGAGATGGTATGGCTACAGGGCTTCTTGGAGGAGTTGGGTAAGAAGAATCAGAAAGGCACTCTCTACAGTGATAGTCAGAGTGCCATATTCCTTGCCAAGAATCCAGTATTCCATTCCAGGACCAAGCACATTCAGATCAGGTATCACTTCATACGGTCATTGTTAGATGACGGACAGTTGTTACTTGAGAAGGTTTGTGGAAGCAAGAACCCTGCTGATTTGTTGACTAAGGGTGTTACGCTTGAGAAACTGAAGTTGTGTGCAACTTCAGTTGGTCTTCTAGCATGAAGACAGGAGTAGTGAGTTGCAGAGGTGGAGGATATCATGTTTGAGGAAGACGGCGATGCAGCGAGTGTACCAGTCTCCAAGTGGGAGAATTGTTTAGTGCTGTGGAGTCTGGTCCACACCGCTCAAGCGGAGGCATTGGCCGCTCGAGTGAAGTCAGGCAAAGTCGAACGCTCAATGTCAGCTCGACAGTGAGCTCGAGCAGGAAGCTTTCGCTTGAGCGAAGGCATTGGCCGCTCGAGTGAAGTCAGGCAGAGTCGAACGCTCGATGTCAGCTCGACAGTGAGCTCGAGCAGGATGCAGAAGGCAAGTTCGCTCGATGCGCGCTCGACACGCCGCTCGAGTGAACATACAATTTTGTAGGGTTTCCGCCGTGTAACTATATATATGATGTTTTAACTCATATGGTCGTACGATTACTGTATGAATGAACACTGTGGACGTACAGTGTTGAAGATCCATCTTGTAGTGTGATATTCCTCAATAATAAAATCCTCTGCAGCTCTCGTGGACGTAGGCAATTTGCCGAACCACGTACATCTTGTGTCGTGTGTGATTGTGTGTGTGTTTTTTCTCGTTCAATATTATTTTTCAATTTATTGTAATCGTTTTTCACAACAGTTGGGATCCAATATCCATGGTACAGAGTGAGTTGGCTTTTCTCCTTTTGCAGGGAAGATATGCAGACGTCTTTGCCTTCTTGATGTGGTTCATTTTCTTCCAACTGCTCAAGAATAGTAGAAGAAGAAGGTGATTGAACTGTGGACATAATTTTAATAGAAATGATATTACTATTGAGTCTTTGCCTTGTTCTATGGTTATATTTATAAGGAAAAGGAACAACAAAGGTATGCCAAACTTACAATATATAAATATATATGTATATATATATTTAGAATCTCTATTTGAATTTTAGGCGAAGATATAAACATATAAATGAGCCCTACTGCATATTTATTGAATATTTAACATTATTAAAAGATTCATGATTCTAATAGCTAAAAATATTATAAAATCTTGAAATCAAGTATTTATTTCTTCTTCAAAGTATTTATAAAACATCTGTTCATCCCCGTTTTCAAAGTATTTATCCTGATTTCACTATTTAAAGCAGGCCTCAATATGATTTGCAATTTTTAAAAGAAAAAAAAGTCTGGTCATAAAAGGATAGTAATTAACCTTACAAACAAATTAAATGAATGATCGTGTTATACCCACCGATAGTGTTGTTCAAAAGATTCTCCTAATAAGGCTATTTAATCTTTTTATTTTTATTTTTTCATACATTTTTTTATATCTTTAAATATTTTTAAAAAAATTACAATATCATTAAAAAATAATTCCTTAATATTTAAATAAAAATAATAATAATTATTGAGATTTATAGTCGGTAACATTCATCGGACATATAACATTATTTTTAAGATGGTGCTATATCCATCGAGGGTGTAGCCGAAGATATATAGGTCCCGATAAGGCTATTTGGCTTTCTTATTTTTTTTTTTTTTGATTTTTTTTTCATTTATTTTTTTATATTCCTGCACGTATAAAAAAAATTTCACAACATTTTTTAAAAACATGTTTCTTTATAAAAATAAAAAATATAATTATTGAGATGCATTTGTCGAGATCAATGGCACTATTCTTATTGTTAAATGAAAATCTTATCACAAAGAGTATTTGTCATTGTCTGTCACTTTTGTGTCATTCTACCACCGGTTCCAACTTTAATATCATCAGCTAACTAATTTAGCACAACTCTTTTATTCTCTTCTTCTTTTTATCTTTTTCTTTTTTCCGTATGCATTTCTAGGTACGACCCAATCGATAAATCGAATTATGATTTTCCCATCTCATTACAAAAACAAGCATAATGAATTTTCTTTTTTGTTTACATTACGAAACCGATCTAGAGAAGGAGAAGGAAACTAATTGATTAATATTATAATTAAACAACTTAAATTTTAGAGAGAAATAGCAGAGATTAGTGTGTGCATTCACCAGATCATGTC
Organism: Carya illinoinensis; assembly: GCF_018687715.1. Classification (NCBI taxonomy): domain Eukaryota; kingdom Viridiplantae; phylum Streptophyta; class Magnoliopsida; order Fagales; family Juglandaceae; genus Carya; species Carya illinoinensis. The sequence continues at coordinate 4,999,873 of NC_056756.1, forward strand.
ATTCATGAGACTTGAGAGCTTCTTTTCGTAAGCTGATCGAAGAAGAATAATTGGAGAAATGGATGAGAATGAGGTGATCGGGTACTAATTCAAAACGCCAGATCACATGTCGTTTTTTCTGTTTTTTCTTTTTCCATTTCGTTTTATCATCATAAGTACTCTTAATATGTTACAATCACAATTACAAGATGATACAGCTTGAGCCCCTTTAATTTGTTACAATCACAAGTACATGGTGATTACTTTTCAGCCTCTATTAATTGATTTCAAAGTCTTTTTTTTTTTTTAAACATATTTAAATACTTTAAAAAAATATTGAATTTTTTTTTTTTTTTTTTTTTTTTTTTTTTTAAAAAAAACAAAGCTAATCGGTGAGGATTCTTTCCGTGACATAGCATTGTTCTTAATTATTTGTCCACCCTAAATAACACCATGTGCTATTTCAGGTGGTAAACTGTACGTCGTGATCAGTACATTATATATCAAGACACGTGTTACGTGTCAATGTATACGTTTTTTTTTTTCTAAGGTAATTCTCTGACATATATAATATTTAATGTTTGGGGACCCCTCCTATGTATTTTAATATTTAATGTACTGCTGCCCCCGATGTCCAATCAGATAATCTAACGAAAGATTCTGCTTTTCGTTTCTACGTTATATATTTATTTTTATTTGGATAATAGGATGATTATTTAAAAGTGGATATTAATATAAATGAGTTTTTTAATTATTTTTTAAATATTATTAATTATTAAAAAAATTAAAAAATACAAATTTATTAATAATCAGTTTCTTAACTATTAAAAATAAATAAATAATAAATAATATAAGAGTGGGCACATTTAATAGATATATATATATATAATAGTTATATTATTTTATTTTTTTATTTTTTTAATAAATTTATAATACATAAATGATAAATAGAAGAAAGTCATTTAATTTAATAAAATAAGAATAAAAATAAAAAGAAAAAAAAAACGATATAGTCAGCAGGATAGAAAAAGTCTTAATTATATCTCGTGTGCAGCCAAGTCGCCCCCACCCCAAATAAAACAAAACAAATTATTGAGATTTTGGGACATGCATGTGATCTTTTCTGACCATTCAGATTTTTGGACCCACTACAACATTAAGTGCTTTTTGCGGCGAGTGATTCTCGACGTAACAAAGTCTAAACCCGCTGTTGAAAACAATAAATGGCATTTTCATCATCACAGATGAAACGCCAGGAGTTGAGCGTGACATCTGCTCTGTTTCTTGCCGCAACTCTACCGTCGATAATTTTCGCCTCTTCCCGTCGATCTACATGCGGAGAAAGCCGATGTAGGTAACTGCTGCTGTTAATTTCCATCTTAGTCCATTTTAGCGTCGATAAATGAGATTTCAACTCCTTGCGAGCATCTGTTCGTCGCAAAGACGAGACTCCCTTGGCGATTACAGATTCGCCAAAATATACTGCCAGCATGTCTAATCTCGCCAGGATTTTGGTTCGTCTCGCACCTCAACGGTGCCGATTTACGGTGTCTAACCATATCGCCAGATGATTGTTGCAAATTTCTCACTGGAGCAATTTACAGAGTATTCGACACATACTCTCTGATTTATAGCTTTCCTCCATGTCACTGTAGCAAAATGGACCGACCAATCTATTTGCACCGTGGGTTAACCGCGACGGGTATGATCCTTGTGGCGAAATTTGTATCCCCAAAATTCCCCTTTTATATGTGCTCATCAATAATATTGGGTGTTAATTTACAAGCTCATCAATATAGGCCAATCAATCAATCATATTGAACTCTCAAATTTTAGTGGAGCTAATTTGATTATAATTAAATTCCTATGATCTGGTACTAATCAACTCTGTTTTCTCACATTGGGTTAATTTGCACAATATAGGGTTAATTTTCACACACAACACATATACCCTCTGATGACAAATTGGTGATCATCTGGTTTTGCATGTATATATTTATATCTCAATATGGCCCATTAGCACATTATATATTATCTGAATCCTACATAGGCGCATGCAAAACCAAATGATATTGTAGTAAGTGAACCGTATATCAGCACTCTCTCTATTTATACACTTGAATCTGGTTTTGCACATGATATATAGATCTTAGCACATTATGTAGGCCCGTATATATTTCGTTGTGTGTATATCAGACAGATAATAGAATTGCATATATATATGCAAATCTAAATTAATCAACCATGCAATTATAGAAATAGTCCTTATGTAATTGATAATATATGGAAGTCTACATTCTTACTGAAAGCAGTTATGTCAAATGGTATCTTGCACATGACATTACTCTTTCAGTAAACTTTCTCCATAACTTAGTTTAGAAGTGAGATGGAACTAAACTCGGCCATACTTGCTATTTCTACATCATGCCAGCTGTCCTACTATATCTAACATGTACATAACCCACGTACAGAGGAAAACTTAAACTTCTTTCTAGTGTTGAGTAGCACATCCACCTTCACCACTGCCCTTGGGCGGTAACATATTGACCTGTTCCAATAGGTAAACAATGGCATAAACATCATTTTCAGAAAAATGCATTCATTATAACCATTTCAGCCATACGCATCACATATATGTATTAGCTAGCATGCAGTACTTTCCCTTTTTGCCAAACAAGTACAATATAATTATAGTCTATGTTAGCTACCACAATATAGGATTAAATACCAACTTACTGTCAATATATGACTCATGATATGTAGCATGCAGTAGGTAAGTCATGCTTTTTTCTTAAACCTCCCAACAACCACCTATGGACCTCTATGAATATTATTAACATTGCAAATAGATTTTCACATAAAACATTTGCATTCTATCAAACAACCAAAATCGCCCATAAATCATGTGTCACTATAATGGTAAAAAAATTGAAACGACATTGAATCTGTCATAGATCTATGCAAACAACATTTTAGCCAAAAAATGATGTTAATATAGAGCAAGAATCTAATTTACCTTGAAGTGATCCTTGACCCTTTCTAGCAAGATCCGAATATGGTCATTAATTGTCAAAGGCTCTTAACTGATTTATGAGCATCCCCAACACACCTTCATCAAAAGTGCAGCAAAAGTGTAGGTCTGCATACAAAATTCTAACTGCTGGCATGCATAAAAATGGCTAAGGAAGTGCATTTTGAGTCTCTCTGAGACTCCACTTCTGACATTTGCATGTCAACACGATGCTCATACTCCTGCATATGCTCCCTCATAGCTGCGAACCCACCTTCAATATCTTCAAGCCTTTGTTTGTAATACTCTGAGTTTTTCCTATTTTCATCATTTTCCTTAGCAAGACGTTCATACTCCTCATTGGAAACTCCAGCTACTTTAGTAGATTCAGGCATAACTGAGTGGCCCATCCCTCTGGAATACCCTGACCTATGTCCCAATACCTCTCTAAATATTGCAGCTGCTGCATCATCTGTGTGAGCCTCTGGCTCTTTCGCATTCATCAATTGAACCATTTGATTCTGTGGCCAAAACATACACAAAGCATCCACAATCATACAACAAATATCTTTAACACTAAGTTCCATACTTCTCATAAAAAAAACACTAAGTTCCATACAATTAACTTGTAATACACTAAACTGTTAAAAATACCATAATTAAACCATATACAAAGTGTGTAAAAAACTTTCTGCTCACATAATTTGCTTCAGTAGTTGGTGTAATAAATCTCCCCTTTTTATTCGACCAATGCACATCTTTGTAGAAATCAATTAGATTCTTGTCCTTCTACATAAACATATAGAAGTACCAACCACATTAGCATAGTTTTTGAATTTAAATTTAATAGTCTGAACCACAACATACTTTAATGGTTATAACATCAATACCTTTCTTTCCATAAGTACAACAAATGATATCCTTCCACTTGTGTGGTTGATTAACTGTTTACGCCTATTTTCTTTGTTTTGATGGGACATTTTCTGCAATAAAACAAAAACTATTCAAATTTTTGTGCCCATAGATCAATTGCCAACAACAACATTTAATTTAAAATAAAAGAGTTATAAGGATGTGGGTAATATTATAGAACTAAACAGTTCCCTCTTCTTATTTAAACAGCCACATATCTTACCTTTTGAGATCGGCCATTCTACAAGAATAACATACGAAAGTATGCTTACCTTGAAGTCATCACTCGCCCACCAATTACATAACCACTCCCACACTGGCTTCTCTACCAATGCACCTCTATTAGCTAGTGCCTCCTCATGTGATGCATAACTCAAGTATTTAAGGTGTAGCTTGTAATGAAATGCATTATATGCACGAGAAAGCTGACTTGTGATTGTCCGACGATGATTTTTCTTGGTCCACTCCAAGACAAAGTCAGCCTAAGAAGTATGTTGTGTTAAAAACCCATGAGTTGGTATAAAACAAGAACTAATTCCTACGATAGTGGTGTTATAAACCCAATGCATGCACTAAAATTGATGACTGCAACACATTTCTGTTGGTCATCACAGCCTTTGCATATTGGATTTACTCTCTCTATCTCAATATGTTAAATAATTCATGCAATAAAAAATCTCACTAAACTCTAACATACAATACATTCACAGCCTTGAATATTGGTGCTACTCTTGCTAATTTAATTTGAAATAACTCAGCAATCAAAAATCTCCATATACTCTAACATTTAGTCACATTCAATTTCAAAATTTGCAAGAATCTAATTTTCAAAATTTGTGGTCAGTGCAAATTTGGTCATTCACCTCTAATGTGCCTCATTTCTCACATACAGCATGCAGACTCCCTTTTATCTTCAACATATAGGCCAGATTGAAATTACAACTTATTCAACTAGTATTGAAATTATATAAATACTTTAAGATGGAAACACATACTCGAACACGTCCAATAAGTTCCTCTTTCTCCCTTTCTTCCACGACACTCCAACTAACGTGCCTCATTTCTGCATATTGCTTGACGATCCAGGTCACTCTCGTTGTGTAGACTGTTCTGTTGTTGCATGATGGGCCTATCTTCCCATCATTTATCTCAAGTGGTATCTTGCCATACTTTCGTATCCTCTCAAAATCTGTCCCCTTCGCTACACCCCTACCACGTTTGCTAGTGTTTGGTACTAACCCAGCAAAAAAAAAATAGTACGATGTCCATCATTAATCCTATGCTTTAGTATTTCAGAATATCAAATAGGATGTGGAAAAGATAATGACTTACCCTCAACTGTTGTATTCACCTCTGCAGGAGTGCAGGGAGGCAGAAGTGATGAAGGTATATCATCTGGACCTTGAGTGGAGTCATCAGAGTCCACTCCAGCTTCATCTCTCAAACTCCAGGCGGCTGGTTGAAGCTGTGGTTGTCATAAACTTGCAGGTAAAACCCTTCTTTCTGCTCCATGAGCTAGTCCTCGGCCTCTCCCTCTCCTTGCTTGAAACATTACTTCTGCATGCACATAATTTGGTAAAACACTAGGCTCATATAAACTCCTAATTATACTGAAATTGTGATGTTGAACAGTAGGATGATTAACTGTTCTTTTTGGTAATATTGCAAAACTGACTACTAGTTTATACGATCCTAGTAATGTATTTATTGAAGTTGTGGTTAACCATAAAACTTGAAAAATGCCTACCAAGTTAATGCTATTGACAGAAAGGTTATCCTGCTTGGGAGAAATTCTGCTTGGGAGAATTTCTAATGGAGGAGTAAGAGCTGTGCAGTAGGAATAAGAAGCAAAGTTATCAACCTCACAAGTAAGGGGGCATCACTAAAAGAATATCATTACAAGTAAGAAGCAAATTATCCCAATCCCGCCCAGCTTCAATTATCTCCCGCGCAGGTACATGAGCTGGTTCTGGCTGAGAAAGCATGGTCATGACAGGAGCATGGTGTATGTACTATAACTCATGAAACCTGTATTGTGACGCCCCCAAATCCCCACGCCCGAACACGGGAAAATCGAGACGTTCGGATGGTGACAACCCGGGTCACTATCCTATCGACGGGTGCCAAGTGTGTGCAAAGGCAACATATGTGCACAAAGAAACACGCAGCGGCTAACGAAAGTCATAACTAAGTACCAGAATTTTTTTCTTAACGTAATACAAGCTGTTTAAAACATACATAAATAAAATATTACAAAAACACAATTACAGTTTTAAACCAAATATAAAGCATAGCATCAGCAACCCGGCGGAGCCGCATCCTCGGGCTCAGCCTCCTCCTCTTCATCCTCAAACTCTGCACCAAAAGCTATGGAACCAAAAATGGTACCGCAGGTAAGTAAAACCCAAACACTACCAGATAAAAACACATAGAACTCAAACAATATGCATGAAACATGCCCAATGCACAAAGCCCATAAAACATAATTTTTCCACACATTTGGCCCAAAACACATCCTTTCCGAAAAACACGCCAAAAGTCACATTTGGCCTTTATCCGACTCAAACCAGAATCCATTTTATCCGTATGCACCATGACCTCCCCTAAGGGTCATCCGCACACCCTGGCTCTAGTGCCACACCGCAGAGTACCACCACGCATGTGACACCTAACGAGCGATGCCCAGTTCCACGCCCCGCGTGTTCGTAGCCAAGCATCCTCTAGCCCTCACCAGCGAAGGGCCACGGAGTCGGTGCGTAGGGTGATGGCCGGTTTCGCGCCCGGCGCGTTCGTAGCCAAGCAACCCCTAGCCCCCGCTCCCGTTGTCTAGCGACAACCCAGGGGACATCACTCAGTTTATTCCGCTCCCGAGTGACCAGAGGAGCTCCACCGGGATAATACCCCATCCCGGCTTGGGGTCGTGATACACACGCACCCGTAAAACCACTTATGCCAATACACAGGCTTTTCACACTCTTTCACAAACACACGTGCATGCACCATGCAATGTCATAACAATGCATAAAAATAATCCAACAACATAAATCAAATAAACAGGCAACTCCGTCCTCCATCCATCCGACTCCCGAACTCCTCGGACTCAGTTCGGAATCAACCAACCAGCAGATAAAATAAATTGAATGGGCAATATATATTTAAATCTGAAAATAGGGTTTGGAAAATACTTACAGTGCTATATGGCAATTTTAGAAAACACGCGGCGTTGCAAACGGCGGAGAAAAAGCAACGTCACAGTGAAAATTCACTGTGACCGTGGGTTGTGAAAAACCCACTTTTGAACGGGGACAAACTAGGGCTTGGGATTGATAGGGAATGGTCTAGGGATGATTGTGAAGCTATTGGAAGTGGTGGTTGGCCGTGGGTGGCGGCGAAAACTCCGGAAAGAGGCCGGATTTCCCAAAAAGGAAAGCTAGCTCGTAGGAGCTGTTCCGGTGGTCGTTGGAGGCCGGAAATAGGTGGGTTAGGACGGCAAGGGACCGGTGATGAACTGGTGAAGAAATGGTGGCCGGAGGTGGAGCGACGGCGGCGGATCGGAGCAAAAGCCGTGCGGGCTTTGGAGGGCTTTTCCGGCCAAACGGCCGGCCGGATGGGGGTGGGTTTTGGTGGGAAGGTGCGCCGGAGGGAGACGAGTAAACCGGTGCCGGCGGTGAGCCGCACGGTGGCCGGACGGCGGCAGATCGGGGGGTTGAGGCTTTCCGGCGTGAGAGAGGGAGGAGAGAGAGAGAGACGGGTCGAGCGGGAAAGGAGAGGAAAAAAGAAAAAGAAAGAAAAAAGAGAAAAAGAAAGGAAAAAGAAAGAAGAAAAAGAGAAAAAGGAAAAAAAAAAGAAAAAGGAAAAAGAAAATAGGTGTAGGGAAAGAAGATGAGGTCTAATCCTCATTCCGGGAAAACAACACTAAACTGCCGAAACGAGATTAAAAACCACAAAACAATTAAAAGAAATAAAACACAACATCAATTAAATTAAAAACTAATTTTAAAACGCAATAAATTAAAATAATAAACTAATATATTAATTAAAATAAAAACAACAATTTCAGCGAAAATACACTCAAAAGCGGGTCATCAAATGTATTGCTGACAACAGCATGGTCAGTTGTACATGCACACCATTGTGAGTCTAAGAGACATTTGTTGTAGACCACTTGGCAGCTAAGGGATTACATGTGTTAAGTTTGCCTTTTTGGTGTGGATGTAAATATATACTTTATTGTACACGTGACATGTCAGATATATATCTAGGCACATTGACGCCTATATATACACATATATATGTGTATATGTAGCCTTTTTATATCATAGAAAATTATATGTGTGTGAAGGATTTCTTTCCCAATCCGTGTACCTTTCTTCAACAGGGCTTCTTATACCATTCATCTTCTCGAGATATAAGTTTGGGTTGGATCAAACCTTATCAATATATATATATATATATATACTAGTTGTAATAAAACATCCAAGGGACGTTCGTCCCCTTAGTTAAACATCCCCAAAACGTGCGTACAAGGTTCGTCAAACCATGGGAGGCAGAAGTTCATGTTATCCGTACATAACGGCGACGTGTTCCTGGACGCTATAAGTCTATGCGCGATGTCACCATCTGGAAGAAACTTTTAGCTGCGGGTTACACCTGCAGCAACAAAGGGCCCCACGGGGAGAGCAGATCCGTGGATAAACAGCCACATGATTTGTTCTTGCGATTTTAATGTGCCGCAAATAAAATCGCTGCAGTCTGCATTTTTACTACAGTTTTTATGGATTCAGTCAGTCAAATGGTTGATGCAAAATGTTGTGGAGAGATTGTGTCGTAGCAAATTCATTTGCTAGCTGCGATTCCAACAATCGTCACTTAATCCTACTCTGTTTTCAGCGATTTCTTTTACCGCGACCATTTCCTGCTGCAAAACTGAAAATAATTGACTGCGATGAAATACATCGACGCGAAGCATGCGAATGCAGGTGTAAGCCGGCTGATACCCATCGTACAAAATAAAAACGCAGCAAAAGAGGATATTTGTTGTAGTGACCCAAGCATGCATGTAATCAAAATATCAATGGCGGACTTATGTTGTACTAAAGGGCATGTGAAAACATAATTCTACATAAAATACCCCATAGGAATTAAGAAAATAAGAAATAAAAAATAAAAAATTCAAACCTAGTGAACGATATAATCAGCTGGATAGAAAAAAATTTAATTATATCTCGTCTGCAGTACCCCCTCCCCAAATAATTCAGCTTTTCGGACCCATGTATGAGTGAATACAACAATATAAAGCGATGCATGTAAAAATTTGACAGAATCTCTGAGACTCCAAGATCGATGCAGTGTGATTTCTCCGTTGATTATAAGGAAAATCATCCACTTACTACTCCTTTAATTACTTATTATTTTAAATCAAATACAACAAAATTTTACTTTTTCTTAACAATTACATACTAACTATTGTAATTGATTGTCTTCATTTAGTCTTTTTCTTAATTACACTACCAATTCTTTTACATATATAAACTAAGAAGGTTAATAATTATTTATGATCATTAATGATAAATAATTTGTGGTGTATGAATGATGAGTAAAAAAACTCATTAATTTAAAGGGAATAAAGCAAAAAAAATTAAAATTAAAAAAATAAATCTAGTGTGCGGTATAGGCAGCTTGATATATAGAAATAGATATATAGAAAATTGATATATATTTAGTAGAAAGTGAAAGGGTAGTTGTATTGGGAGCTTGTGTTGTGGTTAAAACTTAAAATAACGTCCACTTGCATATACGAGGGGTTAACGTTGTATTTCATATGTGTGAACAAGGTCCTAACAATTCGGATTGGGATCTTTACCTACAAACACAAGGGAGAAAGTGGGCTCGGGGTGGTTCGGGAAACTTCTGATGCCTTAATTTGTCTCTCGTGTGTATAGTAATGGCTGAAAAATATCAGAATTCAGAGAAAGTTTTCGTAATTAGGAGCCGGCTTTTATACGAGATTTATGAGATATTTTGTACCTCATGTCAAGGGTTCACGTCATTCTCCACAGTAAATAAATACGTGATTTATCATAAAGTGCGTATATAAGCATTGCATACTCTTTTTGAAAAAAATAATAACATATGAGACATACATGATAAAATCTAATTTTTTAACGGTGAACCCGACTACTTTTTTCCAAAATGCTTAACCGGCTTTTGTACAGCTAATAACTACATGTATATATCCATCATTACTCTTTAATATTATCCATTTTAGAGTTCCTGACAATATATAACTTCTACATAGATAACTTGATCACGTTATTATCTCTTTCTTCCGTAGTGAGAATTGTGTTTTCTTTTCTTTTAAGGTCTTAGACAAAATCCCATCCTTCATGTTTTTAACATACGTATCCTTAGTTGCCTAACAGCAACAGCAGCGCAATGAGCGCAACTGACCCGTCTTCGTAAAAATTTGTATTTTAGGGAGAGGGATTTTCAACTTTGGTTTTTGAAAATAATATAATTTATTTTAATCATACAAATTGATGTCGTGTATTTTAAATAATTTTTATTCGTATAAACAAGTTTGACGACCGAAATAATGATTGAGATGGGCTTTTAGGCATGTCCTTAGCTCCATTCTTTTCATCCTTTGAGTGTGATTGGATTTGGGGGACAATGCTCGTAGTCTAAAGACAACTAATTGGGCCTAGCCCAGGAATATAGACAGAAAAAAGTCACATACAGTAGCACTGTTCTCAAGCCAAGACAGCTAACTCGGCCAGCATTGACATTACTACAAACAAATTAAATAAAATTGCTGACGGAATATTGTCTATCATTTTAAAAGGAAAAATCTAGTTATAAGTATAATTATGCACTAATATGTGTACAAACGAGAGATATAACCCACTATCGAAAAAGGTAATTTTTTTATTATATTTTTTGATTTTTTTCATTCATTTTATTATATTTTTATTTTTATTTTAAAAAATTCACAATATCACTAAAAACACTTCATTAATCACTAAGTAAAAAAATAAATAAAAAATAAAAATAAAAATCTTTCGGGACACACTTAGCATTTCTCATGTTGATTTTTTTGGAGTTGAGGATTTTTTTTTTAAAAATTCTCCTATACAAAAAACTTTTTGCTAGATTTGTGATGTGGAAAAGAAAATTAATTTTGAAGTATAAAATGTTCAATATTATTTTAATTCGATCCAATAAAATTAATTTTAGTTTTTTCATAATCATCGAGATAATACAATAAAATTAAAGAAAGATTGGTCTAATAGAATATCTAAGAGATCGGGGCAAGAAAGTTTAAAATTTAAGAACGAATTCTCTCCAACTTAGTGAGAATGGTGCAGATACAAATTGATATGAAAAATCAGTAATTACTTTATCCAGAATCATTCAGAATAATATCAATTATTTTATTTCAAATCATATATTTATACTCATTCTTTTCTTGTTAGTAAAAATTTGTTTTCAAGTTTGGAAGTGATTATGATTTGACCAAATTTTTGGTAGGATTCTTTCTTATTTATATATTAATTTTTCATACAATAATTTAGATTTTTTCATTTTTGAAAAAATCTTCGCAATTTTGAATTTGGTAGCTATTTAAGTCCGGCTTATGGGTTTCATAAAATAATTTCAAATTTTATTATTAATCAATATTATTCAGAGTTTTCTCTATATTTTAGACAAATCTTATATCTTTTCCCTACAAATTATTTATAAAAATTAGCCTAAAAGATAATCGCTATTCTATCTGGCATCAATTATATTATATATATATATATGTAAAATATATGTGTATATATGTATATCAGTATATATGTTGTTGTGCCTCCAGCCTGTCCGAAAATCACACAAAACAATTTTAAAGTGGTTCAGCAAATTGCTTACGTTCACTGGAGCCTCTTTTATAGAATTTGTACGAGATTTACAAAACACTCTACAAAATTCTATTTCTCTCTCACGTTCCTCTTCCTCTCTTCACCCACTGCATTTTATCATCAGAGCTCTCTTCTATTTATAGGAGAAGAGCAGCCCACCTGTTGTAGCTTCTTCTGACTTGGGAGAGGGTGGGTGGCCTAACTATGGTAGGTGGTGGTGGGTGGTGGTGGGTGAGCATGAGTTGGTGGCTGCAAACCCAAACTCATTTCACACTCACACTTACACTTGGGTTGATTTCAACAATCACCCCCTCCACCCAAGTGTGTCATACCAGGATGCTTACAAACTGATTCATTCTTCAAATGAATGCACCACATTCTTTGACATGAGAGACTTCTGCTATCGAATACGCTCCAATGCACCCGAGGGTGCTCAGCAGTGTTCAATACTGATCAAGTCCAAACAGTGTTGGAACTTGATCCCTGTGACGACCTTCGTCAACATATCTGCTAGATTATCTTCAGTGCCAATCTTCTGAAGTTTGATGTCATCTTCTTCCAATATTTCACGTACAAAGTGAAATTTGGCATCTATATGTTTTGTTCGAGAGTGATATACTTGATTCTTGGCCAAATGAATTGCACTCTGACTGTCACAGTAAACGGTAACCTCTTGCTGCTCAAAGCCCAAATCTGTTACCAATCCCTGTAACCAAATAGCTTCTTTCACGGCTTCTGTTACAGCCATGTATTCAGTCTCAGTTGATGATAGTGCAATTGTTGACTGCAAAGTTGATCGCCAACTAACTGGTCCTCCAGCCATAGTAAACATATAACCAGTTGTCGATCGACGTTTGTCAAGATCACCTGCATAGTCTGAGTCAACATATCCAGTTACTAGACTATCTTCACTCTTCTCGAACCTCAAACCAACATCTACGGTCCCCGTAATATACCGTAGAATCCACTTAGCCGCATGCCAATGAACCTTTCCAGGATTATGCATATAGCGACTAACCAAGCTAACGGCCTGGGAGATATCAAGTCGTATACACACCATGGCATACATTAAGCTTCCAACAACACTTGCATATGGTACATTCTTCATGTAGTCTCGCTCTTCATCGGTTTTAGGAGACTGCAATGCACTGAGCTTGAAATATGGGGCCATAGGAGTACTCACCGGCTTCGTCTTCGAGTCGATGTTGAATCGTTGCAGTATTCTCTTCAGATACTGTTTCTGAGTAAGGTGAACTGTACCTTTCACCCTATCTCTGCTGATCTCCATTCCCAGTATTCTTCGTGCTTCTCCTAGATCTTTCATTTCAAACTCATTACTTAACTGAGTTTTTAAGCAATCTATCTCCCCCTTACTTTTACATGCAATTAATATATCATCTACATATAAAAGTAAATAAATGAAAGATCCATTTGCAAGTTTTCTGAAATATACACAATGATCGTATTGGCAACGAGTGTATTTCAGATCCAACATAAAGCGATCGAAACGCTTGTACCATTGCCGAGGTGACTGCTTCAAGGCATAGAGAGACTTCTTCAGACTGCATACCCAATTCTCTTTGCCAGCTTCTTTGAATCCTTCTGGTTAAGATAGATAAATCTCCTCTTCCAGATCACCATGTAAGAAAGTTGTCTTTACATCAAGCTGTGTTAACTCAAGATCATATTGTGCAACCAAAGCTAACAATATCCGAATGGATGAATGCTTCACAACAGGAGAGAATACTTCACTGTAGTCAATTCCCTCTGTCTGAGCATAGCCCTTGGCTACCAACCTAGCTTTGTATCGCACTCCATTTTTAGCAGCTTGATCATCTTTTTGATTAAAGATCCACTTACAACCAATTGTCTTCTTTCCTTTTGGAAGCGGCACAAGCTCCCAAGTCTGGTTCTGGTGAAGAGACTGCATCTCTTCATTCATCGCCTTTGTCCATTCAACTTGTTCACTGGACTGTACGGCTTCTCTGTAAGTGGTTGGGATCTCACCCCCTTCAGCTGGTAATGCATATGTCACATAGTCTAAATAACGTATCGGTACACGTTTCTCTCGTCTCGGTCTGTTGGTTGCTATTGACTCAAGTTGACTTGAAGGTACTGTGACTGGATTATCAACCTCATCTTGTCCATGCTTTCCCAACTTCTTTGAAGTAAACTTCACACTCTGTGAATCATCTGATGTTTCACCATCACTGCTGCCTTCATTGGAATCTTTATGCTTATGTGACTTAAGCATCTCAGATTCGTTGAATGTAACATCTCTACTGATGATTACCTTTTTGGACTCTACACACCAGAGTCTATACCCTTTTACACCGATACTAAAGCCCAAGAATTTTGCTTTATTGGCTCTTGGATCAAGCTTACTTTCTTTAGCATGATAGTAAGCAGGACATCCGAAAATGTGTAAAAAGTCATAATCAGTAGCATGTTTACCTCTCCACATTTCAATGGGCGTCTTCCCATTATTGGCAGCTGCTGGTAGTCGGTTAATGAGGTGACAGGCATAGGTCACAGCTTCAGCCCAAAATTGTTTACTGAATCAAGCATTCAGCAACATACATCGCACTTTCTCTAATAAAGTACGATTCATTCGTTCTGCCACACCGTTCTACTGCGGTGTACCTCGTACCGTGAAATGTCTGACAATTCCCTCTCTCCGGCATACTTCCATGAAGGGGTCTGAAGTATACTCACCTCCATTATCAGATCTAAGCCGCTTGATCTTCCTGCCGGTCTGAGTCTCAACCATTTTCTTCCAATCAAGGAAGATTTTCAGCACTTCATCTTTATTCTTCATCGTATACACCCACACACGACGAGAATAATCATCAACAAAAGTTACAAACCAATGTTTACCTCCCAAAGATGCATTTTGGGTAGGTCCCCAAACATCGGAATGCACATAGTCAAGAATTCCCTGTATATTGTGTATTGCGGTTCCAAACTTGATCCACCTCTGCTTCCCCAATACATAGTGCTCACAGAAAGATAGTTTACATGTCTTGGCACCTTTGAGTAAGCCTTGCTTCACCAGTGTTTGCAAAGCTTTTTCTCCTGCGTGTCCCATACGCATATGCCAAAGACTGGTGGTGTCGGCATCAGTCTCATCTAGCTTCTCACAGCCTCTGGAAGCTCTTCCATCAACAGTACTTCCTTGCAAGAAGTACAGGTTTCCTCGTCTCAAACCCTTCATTGCCACCCGAACTCCCATTAGTACTTTGATAGTTCTGTCTTCAATGGCGATTCTGAATCCCTTTGAAACCAGTCCCGATTGGGACACATATGATAGGTACATCCGGAATCCATAATCCATTCATCGGAATGACAAATGGATGATGAACTTGCCAAGGCAAAATTTGACTCGTCATCTTTGTCCACGGCATTGGCTGTGTTGGGTTGATTCTGCTGTTGTCCCTTCCGGTTAGGACAATCCTTCCTCTAGTGTCCTTTGTTGTGACAAAAGGAACACTCATCTCTGGCGAGTTTTCTGCCGACTGATGAACCACGTGATATGGCTCGGGTTTTCGAATGAAAACCTTTCCTCCTTCCGGGATACCTTGACTGTGGTCTCCCCCTTGCTGTTAGCGCTTCACTTGATGTATCTTGATGTACCTGTTTATCTTTTCTCCGGTACTCATTGCTAATTAAAGAGCTAGATACATCTTCAAAACTAATCTTTTCCTTCCCATACAATAGAGTAGTAATTAAATGCTCATATGTATCAGGCAAGGAATTCAACAATAGTAAAGCCTTATCTTCATCTTCGATTTTAACATCCAAGTTTAACAAATCAGCAAAAATTTGATTATAATTATTCAGATGTTTAGACATTGAAATACCTTCACGAAATTGGAATCTGAAAAGCTTCTTCTTCAAGTGCAAACGGCTCTCAATGCTCTTCTTCATGAATTTATCCTCCAATTTCTGCCAAAGTACCCTAGCATCTGTCTCTCTCATGACAAAATACTTTTGTTCTTTGATAAGGCATAATCGGATTGTACTACAAGCTTGAGTATTAAGCTTCTTCCTACCCTGATCAGTCATATCATCTGGCTTTCCTCCCAACGCAATATCCAACTCTTGTTGGATCAACACGTCCATGACTTCACATTGCCACATGCCGAAGTTGCTTGTTCCATCGAATTTTTCCACTTCAAACTTGACATTTGACATAGTGGACCGACGTCTCGAGCTACTGGCATGTTCAGAGCTCCTGTCTCTTCCAGATCCTTCCATTTGAATTTTAAAAAATTTAGACTCAAAATTTCAAAATTATAACTGTACGGATGAGTCCGGAACGATCCAAATAGTAAGAAAGCACTATTTGATTGTTGAAATCGGACTCCGAATGGCTTAGATCAAGCCGAAATTGGATCTGAAAAATGGACGGTTGTGATCTGTCTGGCACGTGGGATGCACGCGCTGAACAGTGCGCATGGGCGGCGAGTGGGCGCGTGGACTACAAGCGCTACAGCACTGTCTGCGCGTGGGGAGCGCGTGAGGCGCGTGTCAGTCACGCGCTGAACCTTTGTAGGGCGCGTGGGGGCGCGTGAGGCGCGTGTCTGCCACGCGTCTTCAACCTCTGGAGCGCCGAGGGCGCATGTGGCTCAGTCGTCTTCTTCCTCCGACGCGCGTGGGGGCGCGTGGATGACAGCAGTGCACGCGCGGACCTTCTAGGGGCGCGTGTGAGCTATTCCGACCTCCGTTTTCGATTCTGTTTGCGGCAACGGATTCGTCTCAACACGAGGAACACCCTGGAGTTGTCAAAAATTGATTTTGAGCAACTTGAATTTTCAGACAGCTCGAACCAGAGCTCTGATACCAATTGTTGTGCCTCCGGCCTGTCCAAAAATCACACAAAACAATTTTAAAGTGGTTCAGCAAATTGCTTACGTCCACTGGAGCCTCTTTTATAGAATTTGTATGAGATTTACAAAACACTCTATAAAATTCTATTTCTCTCTCACGTTCCTTTTCCTCTCTTCACCCACTGCATTTTATCATCAGAGCTCTCTTCTATTTATAGGAGAAGAGCAGCCCACCTGTTGCAGCTTCTTCTGACTTGGGAGAGGGTGGGTGGCCTAACTATGGTAGGTGGTGGTGGGTGGTGGTGGGTGAGCATGAGTTGGTGGCTGCAAACCCAAACTCATTTTACACTCACACTTGGGTTGATTTCAACATATGTATCTAGCTCATATGGTTGAACTCTTTTATTCTCTTCTTCTTTTTATCTTTTTCTTTTCCCCTTTTGCATTTCTACGTATGGCCCAATCGATAAACTGAATTATGATTTTTCCATCTCATTGCAAAAACAAGCAAAATGAATTTTCTTTTCTGTTTACATTATGAAATCGATAGAGAGAAGGAGAAGGAAAAGAATGAAGTAATATTATAATTAAACAACGTAAATTTTGGAGAGAAATAACAAAGATTAGTGTATGCGTTCACCAGATCATGTCATTCATGAGACTTGTGAGCTTCTTTTTGTAAACTGATCGAAGGTGAATAATTGGAGAAATTGATGAGAATTAGTTGACCAACTAATTCACTGGCTACACCAATCAATCAACATCAAACTTTCTTGACCAACCAACAAAAATGATGGAGCCATAAAAAAATTGTGCATATATTTTGTATTGAATGTTTTTATATTTTTTTTATTTAATAGTTAAGGAATTATTTTTTAATACTTTTGTAATTTTTTTTAATTTTTAATAATGTTTAAAGGGATTTAAAATATGATTGAAGGAAAAAAAAAATCTATACAATTCAGTACCTATTTGATACCGAGTTTTTTATGAGAGTAAGGACTCTTAAATGTGTGTCTATAAATATATATATATAAAAATATATATATATGTATATCTATATAAAGATTTTAAAAAATAGAAAGTTTTATTTAAGGACATATTAAGCATGCGAAACTACTATTAGTTAAGACTTGAAAACCAAAGCAATGAGGAGCACATCTCAAGAAAAGCATCTTTCAAGGCTTTATAAGCTTTCATTCCAACAATTCAGAATATCACGATCCAAATAGGGTCTGTATGTAACAACTCCCCTACAAAACTTATCACACACCTCTTCAAATGATCAAGCGAGTCGTTGATTATATTCAACCAGTTCTCGAAGTGCCAAGCTGATATAACAGTTTTTTAGGATTCCTACACAAATACACAATCTTACAAGCCGGGTCCTTCACAGATGTTAAAGGGTATCAGAGATGTAAATGAGTTGAGATCTAGAACCCCTTTTTTGCTAGAGGGAAAGATTTCCAAGAAAGGCCCAAGAGTATGTGGGTTGTTTGTGAGTAGAGGGTGCTGTTGAAGATTTACAAAACTTGTCAAAAGCTTCTTCAAGCAAGACGGTGGTTGAATGCACCCTATTCAAGAAGTGCCAAAGTGACACAAAAGTGTCTTTGGAGTTTCTATATATATACATAATCTTACAAGTTGAGTATTTCACAGATGTTGGTAATAAAGTATAAGGTAAACGAGTTGAAAGGAGTCTTGGAGAGGCAGGATTGAGATCTATGACCTTTTTTTTTTTATTGTACATATCTCCTTCCAATATCGGAACAAGAGCATGAGGGAGGTTTGTGAGTAGAGGATGTTCTACTCACATATATATTGTAGGAAATGTATTATATTGGGAACTTAAGTCAACAAAAAAAATACAAGATTGGCAACTTTGAAGACTCACAATAACTTAATTGCGATGCGGTTTGACAAGTTCAGACTGACTTCAATTGGCTTTTGGTACAACTACACATGATTTATGTAAAAGGTTATTATTGGCAACTATGTCTTCGAAAAATATTTTTTAGCATGTATTGTGTATCCTCCAATCTGCCTTACTGCCAGCTACCTATATTCTCCAGAGTGAGAATTCATTGATGATTCAGCTATGCCAAAAATAACTATTCTTGGCCATTATTTTCTTTGCTATAACTCAATCTAGGCAAATTTGTTTTACATCTTTCTATATATATTCCAAATACAATGACCTACATTTTATTGGCTGAAATTGAAGGGTCTTGATGATGCATTCTTGCCAAAAAAAACCTCATTTCCCACAAAACCTCTCCATGTACATATATACCTGGCACAATTAACTGGCGTAGAAAAATATGATTTCTTGCTACTTTCCTACCTTACCATTTTGCCACTACTACACAATAATTCCATATATCTGTAATTACTATTATACAACGATGACCCCAACTAGAATTTCCTCCATAAATTAATGCTCAATACATGATTTATAATTTGCATCCTATGCATGTTGCAATTGATAGATCAAACTTTTACTTGTCATCATGCCATCAATTTTGCACATGAAAAGTATAAAACCAAAACTGTCAACATTTTGGTTTTATAGATCAACTTGATGATTTCCCCCTTAGCAGTACCTTTCCAAAATAAATAGGAGAAATCAAGTGGACACAAATATTTGATTACCCTACCAACTCCCAAACATTCGCACATTCATGCAACACACCTATTTTATATATCACTTAGTTCTCCATTAAACATACATTTTCCATCCAAATGCACCCAGTTCAGTTAGTCAATATCCAGCCAACATAAACCACAAATTGCACATGATCATATCAACACATATCACTTAATCATTAACTCTAGTCTCATTAATTTCATGATTGTGCCATAATTGGCATCTCGTTCAATCTGACATGCCCAGCCAATATACATAAACATGAGTCCCATTTCTATGTCCCAAAACAGAACTATTACATATCAATATATATTTCATGGTTTCTAGTCTCTTCCTTGGTCAAAGGTATCTGTGGGGATCTTGACTAAAAAAAAAAAACACCCCTCCAATTGTCCACATCATGTCAAGGTTGGTCTCATTGTGTCTTCGTTTGAACATTTCCTTCAAATCTCCTCTTGCTACTAGGCTTCATACTCCCTGCACATATATTTTGGCATAGAGTCATGATAATCCATTTTTTAGAGTTGAGTTGCTTCCAATATAGCAGAGCTGATAATTTACCAATATTATGACAATATTGGACACTTACTATGTGCCCTATGCCATCATGCAATTGACTCCACTCACAAACCACCAATTGCATGTATTTTTATCCAAGTATGCAAACTATTTAAGTTAATCTAAAGCAGGGATATCCAACTGTCATGAATACTCAACCCAAATAGCACATATATTTTGAGTTTAGCATCATGGAAATCCAACATTTTTACCTATGAGTTCCTTCCTAAATAGCAAGGCTGATAAATGACCAAATAATGTCATTCTTTGACACTTACTAACTACCCTATCCCATCATTCAAGTGACTGTACTCTTAGCCACCAATTGCATGTATTTTTATCCAATCATGCAAACTATTTATTTGATCTAAAGCATGGACAGTTTGAGTGGATATCCAAATTCATCATAAATGACCAAATTGATAGTGTTAAATGGAGGGAATAAAAACTGTGAATTAGGACTCAATCAGCAATATTAATGTAGAAGGAGAGTGTGGAAATTGCATACCTTACTCAAGGTTTTTTGCACCAACATGGCAGCAAGTATTGCCATTGTCAACCCATACCATGCCGATTGTTAAAGGAGACACAAACTAGAGACTGACACCACATCCATATAGGTGCACAGCAAAAATTACCAAAATAGTTTACTCTTTATCACACCTTAACTAGGACTTCCCAAAAAGCAAAAGCTAGGCAACCAAAAAACCAAATACCCAGGATGCCTAGGCATCCATGCGAGTCTCCTGATGAGACTCTCTTCGATTGCATTCCAGGTCAGCTACAAGATTGTTCATCGATTTCTCATAGTCTTTAAATTGATTCTTGAAACTATGCAACTCATCTCTTAGTACCTCTAACTCGCTCTTGTATAAATTTGCTTCATTCTTGTTCCTTTTATTCTCTTCAACAATGCAAAGATAGTCCCTATTTTTGCGCAATGCTATCAAAGCTTCAGGTATAACCGAGTAGCCAAGTCCTGTTGCATAGCCTAATCTATATCCTAAAACCTCCTAAAGCGCAAAGTATTTATATTATTTGTTGGCTTTAACCTGCAATTTTAATTAAGGATCGGTGTAACTTGTAACCATTAATTAATCTATGCACATGTCAACTACAATATTTTCAAGCAAAAATCTGAAACCTAATTGTATTTGATGTTCTACATGCCAAAAGTATTTAATTCCACACAATTTACACTGTTTTTAACAAAAAGCACAAAAAAGAAACCATGGATAATTTGTACCACTTGTCATATTACACAAGATTGACCTATACACATACCAACAAAAGGAAAAAATCCCTTCTGTCTGAAAGCTAATTGCATGCCAAATGTATTTTCTGTGGAGCACACTCCGCTTTTTTGCCTTTGTTTTAAGAGCTATGCAAGTTGTAACACATTAATGTACAGTTTTGTGTAAACTTGTTAATCCCACACTCTAGCATGCATACATCTGGTATGACTGTGTTTTGTACCATGCAATCAGTATAAAAATATAACATGTTGCACTGTTTTAACATAACCAGTATGCTACTTTAACAAAAATCATATCCAGCAAATCAGATTAAACACCATATAACTGCACTAGCACCCAAGAACCAAGTCATTTGATTTTGTGTTATGCCAAAAATATTTAACTTGTAAGGCAGTTTTCGATCTTGCTAAATCATTCAAGGAGGTGTAACTAATAATGTTTAGAGGATATACCTGGAAACCTTCGCTTGACCACATTGCACATAGGTGTTCCCATACGGGATTCTCCACCCACGATGTCCCTCCAGAAAGTGCCACTTCTTTCGACCCATACCTTAAGTATTGCTTTTGCAGTAAATAATGAAATGCATTATATTTCCTGGCAGCTGCATTTGTCACACACTCACGATGGGAACTTTGTGTCCAATCCAATTTAAAATCAGCCTACGATAACAAATTGTCAAAGCATTTCACTTAAACTCACATTGTGATGACAAATAAAGCTAGTAGGATGTATAAACAGATTTACAAACAAAAAAAAAGGGCTCAAACACAGCACTCTAGCATTGTCTTACCTTAACACGGTTAAAGAGCTCTTCTTTCTCCTATTTTGGCACAGCTTTCCAGCTTGTATGGCTCATGTTTGCATGAAGTCTCACGATTGTGGTCACTCGTCTAGAAAATATGTTGTAATTTTTGCACGATGGACCTCTTTGTCTATCCTTAATATTTAGGGGTATCGAACCAAATTTTTTGACTCTCTCAAACAATGTGTCTTTTGCTAGTCCTCGACCACGTTTTCGGGAAGATGCATCAGTACCTTCTATCCACCAATAACATTAAATCAACGCGAGCTTTATCAATTTTCATTATAAGTAAAACAAACCCTACAAAGGGTTTTTGATAAAATACTCAACTTACGTGCATTACTAACAATCCTACTATCAGGATTTGCTTCATCCTTGGCCTCCTCTACACCCACATTTGGAGGTTGAGTGGAATTACCAAATATTTCATCTTGTTCCATATCATACAACAATGGTGGCCCATGATGAAGCCGTCGTGGAAGTAGAGCTGAAACATGTCCCCCGCGTCCAGGGAGCCTTCCTCTTACTGATCTCACCATTGTCTTATTTTTTGAAATGTCAATCCTACTAATACACCAAAAACAAAAAAAATAGTTAAACTTCTAGTCTAGATATTGCAACGAGGAAAAAAAAAATCTAATCTAATGCATCGTATTGTCAATGAGTTGACAATATTAAAATTAGTATAACCCTAGAGTAAGAAGCATGCATTACTTACATTCAAATCCATTAAGAAAAACTCAGATAGAGAAATGAGAGTTTGAGCAGTACACCCTCACTACAAACTGCCATAAAAATTTATGTATTCTAGTCTAGATATGGCAACAGGAAAAAAAATATAAATAAAGGTACATTTCTTTGCATTTATTGGAAATGAGTTGACAATATTGAAACTAGTATAACCCTAGAGTAACAAGCATGCATTACTTACATTCAAAGCTATTAAGTGTAACTCATAGAGAGAAATGAGAGTGAGAGTAGTAGCCCCTCACTACAAACTGCCACATAAAAAATTATGCATTCCAGCCTAGATATTGCAACAGGAAAAAAAAGTTACTAATCTTTGCTTTACAGAAATGTGTTGACAATATTGAAACTAGTATAAGCCTAGAGTAAGAAGCATGCATTACTTACATTCAAAGCTATTAAGAAAAACTCAGAGAAAAATGAGAGTGAGAGAAGTAGCCCAAAGCTACAAACTGCCACAAATTACATTATGTATTCCAGTCTAGATATTGCAATAGGAAAAAAATTACTAATCTTTTTTTTTTAAGAAATGTGTTGACAATATTGAAACTAGTATCATGAAAATTAGTAAGAAGCATGCATTACTTACAGTCAAAGCTATTAAGAAAAACTTAGAGAGAGAAATGAGAGTGAGAGCAGTACCCTAGAGCTAAATTGCCACAAAAAAACTTATGCATTCCAGTCTAGATATGGCAGCAGGAAAAATCAGCATCAAACAACTTTCATGCATATTAGGAGAATTTGCAAAGTTGGGATTTGTTGACAATATTGAAACTAGTATAACCCTAGAGTAAGAAGCATGCATTACTTACATTCAAAGCTATTAAGTATAACTCAGAGAGAGAAATGAGAGTGGGAGTAGTATTCCAGTCTCACTACAAACCAAAAACAAAAACTATTGTGAACTTTCTAGTCTAGATATTGCAACAAGAAAAATAAAAATACTAATCTTTGCTTGAGAGAAATGTGTTGACAATATGCATTACTAGTATAAGCCTAGAGTAAGAATCATACATTACTTACAAATGGTTGCTATTAAGAAAAACTCAGAGAGAGAAATGAGAGTGAGAGCAGTACCCCCTCACTACAAACTGCCACAAAAAAACTTATGCATTCCAATCTAGATATGGTAGCAGGAAAAATCAGCATCAAACAACTTTCATGCATACTAGGAGAATTTGCAAAGTTGAGATTTGTTGACAATATTGAAACTAGTATAACCCTAGAGTAAGATGCATGCATTACTTACATTTAAAACCATTAAGTATAACTCAGAGAGAGAAATGAGAGTGAGAGCAGTATTCCAGTCTCACTACAAACCAAAAACAAAAACTATTGTGAACTTTCCAGTCTAGATAGTGCAATAGGAAAAATAAAAATACTAATCTTTGCTTGAGAGAAATGTGTTGACAATATGCATTACTAGTATAACCCTAGAGTAAGAATCATGCATTACTTACATTCCAAGCTATTAAGAAAAACTCAGAGAGAGAAATGAGAGTGAGAGCAGTACCCCCTCATTACAAACTACCACAAAAAACTTATGCATCCCAATCTAGATATTGCAGTAGGAAAAATCAGCATCAAACAACTTTCGTGCATATTAAGAGAATTTGCAAAGTTGAGATTTGTTGATAATATTGAAACTAGTATAACCCTAGAGTAAGAAGCATGCATTACTTACATTCAAAGCTATTAAGTATAACTCAGAGAGAGAAATGAGAGTGAGAGCAGTATTCTATGTCTCACTACAAATTGTCACAAAATAAATTAGAACTTTCCAGTCTAGATATTGAAACAAATACACCTAGAGTAACAAGCATGCATTACTTATAGTTTGTTACGCTATTATGAAAAACTCAGAGAGAGAAATGAGATTGGGAGCAGTACCCCCTCACTACAAACTACCATACAAAAATGTTTTTGTTTCTTGTCTAGATATTACAACAGGGAAAACAAATTTCTTTAATAAAAAACTAATCTTTGCTTGAGAGAAATGTGTTGACAATATTTAGACTAGTATAACCCTAGTGTCAGTTGCATGCATTACTTACATTCAAAGCTTTTAAGAAAATTTTTAAAGAGAAAAATGAGAGTAAGAGCAGTAACCCCATAACAACTGTTGTGAAAGAGAGAGAGAGAGAGAGAGAGAGAGAGAGAGAGAGAGAGGAAAAGGAAAGGAGACAGTTGAGTACCCCAAGCTCTTCGTGGATGAAGGTAGAAGAATCTACTCCTCTCTCTGCTTTCTTGATCACAAGTGTAGTGAAAACCAGCTTTGTTTGTTGGTCGAATCTCAACTTCTCTTGATTGACTGATTTCACGTTTAGTTTTGCTCCTCTCTCAGAAACAACTGGGTGCCCTTCTCTATTATGTGAGCAAAGTGAAATAAAAGTTGGACCAACTTGGATTTTTGAAGCAATTGGGTACGGGCTCCTAGGTGTTGGTAGGAGCAAACCTAATTTTAAAAATGAGTCGACAAACCTACACGTTGCACCTCGCCTCTTTTTGGTCTCTTCCTGCCCACTTTATTTGTCATCTATTTTTAAATTCATCATCCCCTATCTGCCTTCGCCACATATAAAATTTTCCCCCATTTAGTGTATAAAAAATATTTTTTAAGATTCTTAAACATTTAATTATCACAAGTTAATTAATTTTGCTGGTACTATTACTGCATAGGTTTCCAATACAAGTGGCAGATTATTTTTGATAGAGAAATATAGTGTTATATACAAGTAGCAGATTAATATTTTTGACAAAACATTACAGGTGTCAGCTTATATACAAGTGGCAGATTATTTTTGATATAGGTGTTAGCTTATTTTTGCTAGATGTGTCAGTATTTAATACATGTGTTAGCTTATAAGTTGCAGTTATATAACCAACATTGCAAGACCCACCATTGTGTGAATTGGGATTTGTTGCAAAGTAACTAGCTAAATGGTGTTTTTAGCATTTTAGCAAAGCTGCACCATACATATAGAAGCAATAATAATGGTAGTCTATAATTTTGCTTAATTTGTATTGATTTATCCATCTAAATCCCCCCCTCGATACGCATTGAAACAACACAAATGTTTTCTTAATTCATTTTGTCATACGATATTTATGGTAAGATATTGTCAATCAATTTTTAGTTTGATATATGATTACATTTCTTCACTATTTTTTGTTGAGCTGAATAAGTGATATGAGTGCATTTTGGTTTGGTACGTAAGCCGAGTAGCTTAGAACCTGAATGTGCTACTTTGTATCTACATATAACTCATATATTCAATTGATTATGCTGCCCAGGTGGCAAATTAAGCTATTCTCAAGCCTTTACGGCACCCACATCAATTTAGCCAATTAATTGGTCCACAATTTCAATTATCCCATTTACTTGGATTGAGTTTATAGGATTGATAATAAATATCTAATGGAAGTGCATTACTTGATACTTTTTGGAGGATTGATATGGATGTTCGACGGACTTCATGTATACCTCTTATGCTGTATGTTATATTCATCGGGTGCATGCCAGTGCCCTGGAAAGTGAGCAACCTGATTGTGGTAAAATGAAGTTTAGGATTAGTTGAATTCCTTGGTACTTGTCATTCCATCTTCAACTTATGAGAATCACATCAAACAATAAGGAAGTGAAAGAGATAAAGTGAAAATAAATAGGAATCAGCAGATCACAACATTGGGCCTTGCCAACGACATTCAGCACAACTCAAGTGCCCTATCTAAACTTGACGAAGAAGCAAGTATGAGTATTTAGTCTAGAATATAAGTTACAAATTAGCCAAAACTACAAACAATAGTTTTTAATGAACTATTGTGTTTGATTAAAAACTTCACCATAACTCAGACACATAAGGATCATATTCACGTGTAAAATTCTAACAAAATCAATCACACAAGTTGGCTTTTCATTGAAAAAGGCTAACCAAATAGACAAGTTCTATGATTTGAAATACCACTCCTTAGTATGACATGTAGAAGAGCACCTTTATTGACTCTATAACAACTACCTCAGTTGCTGGAAAGAGTTTGCGTGCAGCTCGTAATTTCCAATTAGATTTCTGAAAGCTGGCAGGATTTTGCATCTTATGCTTTGTTTCTGGATATCATAGAGACTCAAGTCAATTTTATAATCAAGCAAGATCAACATATAGTGTAGAAATGTTTATGCTTTGTTTTCATAAAAAAGAAAATTCAACATGGCAGTGAATACGTGACCCTGAAGATGCTTTTAATGATCATTTCCTCCTAGATAATCTTCTTAAAATGCATATCCTCCTCATTGTTGAGGTAGCAATTCACCTAGCAATATATACATTAATATATTCCTAACATAAGTAAATTTGTAAACCAAGATACTTGTATAGGGCATAGCAAATGCAATATTTAACTGATACAATGACTAACAACATAACAAGGAGTCCGCAAAAGGAATCACATTTATCGTAGTTTGTTAATCAAAGAAAGTGGAGCAAGATAATATTGCCCAATTACGCACAAACCTCCCATACATAAAGATGCATAATGGGAATTCTTGCAATCCAAGAAAGAAAGGCCAAACCTTCGTTCTGATACTTTGATCAACACCCTTCATCAGAGCATAACGAATAAGATATCTTGAGCATACGGAATAAGATCTTGACAATAGTAAGGAGGATATAAAAATCCTTGGATGATGTCCTCGCAAGTCCGACAATGGACATTGACTCTAGTTGGTTGTGGATGACATGACACATAAATATCATTCTGCAAAAGCCCATTTACCACCTTCAACACTCACGATCGTCACAATGCACACATATTTATCGTGTTATTAATGTATGTACATTAATAAAGAAGTCAAGTCAAAAGAAAGGGTGATGTGAAGACAAGAACCACAAGGGGTTGGGGTTTGGCTTGGGTATTAGTTATATGGGAAACAAGGGGTTGAGGTTCAACGTAATTTTTGGGGGTTACAGGTTGGTTTGTTAATTAATTATTGTGGGTTGTTTTTAAACCATTATGGGTGCTTTATTATGGGCTAGGTGTTTTCTTGTATACATTCAGTGTACTTATTTACTCCTTTTAATATGTTAGTTATTTTTACTTAAAAAAATAATAATAAATAAAGAAGGAGACATCTAATGTGAGAAAACCAAATAATAACATTATTAGTTAGAGCATACCATCTTCTAAATCTGAGGTAGCATCATCGGCAAATGCAATACTGTCTTCAGGGCTTCCATCGCTATTAGCATTGGCATCGTCGATTCCTAGCTCATCATCAATGCCATCATCCTCGAGGTATGCCTTGTGGTTAGGTAGTTCAGATGGTTGCTGTTCTAATATGGTCGAAGGGTCAATTAGCAATGGTTCTTCATCTATCATGTTCAATGGATTCATCAAGTTTGGGTCACTACATTGGGCATGCGGCACGTTTCTGGCAATGTTTTCATATTCTTGGAAAGCGTCATCGTCCCTAGACTCTGCACCATCATCTGCAGCCTCAACTAACGAAACTAAAGGAATGTTGTATACATTCCTATTTGTTATCTTATGGACCACATATCAACTACCTATCACACTAATATCTTTTAAGTAAAACACCTGCTGAGCTTGGCAGGCAAGAGCAAAAGGTTCATCTTTATACCATATTCTAGAAGTATTTAGGCTCGTTAGATGGTCGCCAACGCGAATCCCTTTTGGCTTATCACCAACATCCCACCAATCACATTGAAACAAATACACCTTACGCCAACCCATATATCTTAATTCTATAATATCATTCAAAACCCCATAGAAGTCAACGTGATTTGATTGATGTTCACCACAGACAACCAAACTGCTATTTTGAGTTCGTTGGTGCCTCTCTCGATCCTTTGTCTGAAACCTAATTCCATTCATTATGCTACCAGCGTACGACACAACCCACTTGTCCGGACCACATGCAAGTGCATTTATTTCATCTCGTACACTAGTTGGATACATTGCACACTTCTCTCGAATCTATAGTCCAATCAAAAGACAAAACCAGTCAAATAATAAAATAGCTAGACCAATTATCTCTTTTTTAATAAAACATCATTATAGAATTTTTTTTTTTAGATTTTTTTTTTTATTTTCTACTAGTGTTTCTCATCTTTTATGTCGGATTCAAATGTCATGCACACCAACTGGGGTACGTATCGAAAAGGTTGTATCAATAAAGAGAAATACAACTGGTGCCTGCATGCAGTGTCGGTTGTGACTTCCCTTGTAATCATGTTATAATGCTCACTGCAAAATAGAGTCGTATCACTACACGATGTAAAATGTATCTGATGAGTACTCTGGTCTTTACACAAATCTTAACCATTTACTAGAGGTAATGCTCGATCTAGCCACAATTATTGAGAACATACCAGTGGGCTATTGAAAATAATTTTTCGACTAGCATGTGAATGTTGGCCACCTCAAGCAAACGTACCTTTTGTGAGAATACAGAGAAAAATTATTCATTAAGCTATTTTGGAATGTATAAGTTTCTTTCAACCCGTTGATATCTGGTCTCAATGTCATTGAGATACATTGAGCAAAACGTCAAACACTCAATATGAACATATGCTTTAGCAATTGAACCCTCAGGGGGGGCTTTGTTCCGGACATAACGCTTGAACTTCCCAGGTACCTCTCAAAAGGATACATCCACCTATATTGCACTAGTCCAGCAAGTAATATCTCGTCCGGTAAATGAATTGCAAAGTGCACCATTATATCAAAAAATGCAGGTGTGAATATCATCTCAAGTTTACATAGGATGATAGAAATATCTGCCTGAATCCGATGCAATGATTCATAAGTCAATGTTTGAGCACAAAATTCCTTGAAAAATGTACTTAACTCGGTCAAAGCTAGCCGGATGTCGAGCCGCAGATAACCATCAATCACAATCGAAAGCAACCGTTGGAGAAAAATGTGACAGTCATGACTTTTCATCCCTGAAATTTTCCCTTCATGAATATTCACACACCGAGCAATATTAGAGGCGAAGCCATCTGGAAAAGTAACTTGTGACACCCACTCACAAAAGGATATTCTCTCCTTATGGTTTAGTGTATAACATGCGAGACTCATTCGGCAACGATCACCATCCAAACGTAAGTGTAATTCCTTCCTCAGTTCGAGATGTTCCAAATCCCTATGCGCATTTGTAGTGTCCCTACTCTTTCCATCAATACTCAATAAGGTGCCCAATATGCTATCACATATGTTTTTCTCAATATGCGTTATGTCTAGGTTATGCCTCAATTCTAAGTCTTGCATGTATAGGAGATCAAAGAAGATGCTTTTCTTTGTCCAGTTTAATTCTTGTGGTGCTCGTTTCCTCTTCCATGAACTTTTTCCAAATTGCACATTGGAGACCATGTGTAATGATTCAAGTATAGCTTGAGTCGTAAGTTTTGCTGGTTGAAGCCGAACCTCATTAGCACCATTGAAAGCACACTTTTTCTTTTTACAAGGGTGGTTTGGGGCCAACCATCAACGGTGGCCCATATAACAATGTTTACGCCCATAGGCCAACTTCCCCTTGGTGCTCCACCCAAAAAGATTGGCATATGCATGAAAGTCATTTATAATCCATAGTAAAGATGCATGTAATCAGAAAACATCGAAACTGAATGCATCATATGTCTCAATACCAACCTCCCATTATTCTTTCAATTCATCAACTAAAGGATGCAGGAAGACATCGATATCATTTCCTAGTAATTTAGGACCAGGGATCAAACATGTCAATAGAAAGTATGGGTCTTTCATGCAAGACCAAGGTGGCAAGTTGTAAGGTAGAAGTATGACTGGACATATACTATAGGGCTTGCTCATGTTATTGAACGGGTTGAACCCGTCACTTGCAAGTCCAAGATGGACATTACAAGCATCTTTGGCAAACTAATCATGTTTCTTGTGAAAATCTTTCCAAACTCTGGAATTAGTTGGATGCCTCATATAGCTTGAATCATCAATACGCCCCTCTTTATGCCATCGCATGGCTTGTGCTGTCTTCTTCGACATATAAAGGCATTGCAACCTAGGCTTCAATGAAAAATAACGCATCACTTTTTGACGTACTCAGTGTTTACTTGTCATTGAGACCCACCTAGATGCCTTGCATTTAGGGCACTCATCTTTGTCTTCATCTTCTTTCCAAAACAAGATAGAGTCATTTGGGCATACATGGATTTTGGTGTAACTAAATCCCAAGTAAGGCGACGTGCATCATTATAGTCTTCAGGCAAGAGAGCAGTTGAGAAGGCAGATTTTAATAGCTTTAGCACCATGTTAAATTACTTCACGTTCCAACCACCGATTGTCTTGATGTGAAGCAACTTCACTATAAGTGATAGCTTTGAGTAGTTTGTACACGATGGATAGAGTGGACGCCGTGCATCCTCTACATACTATTCAGATGTATGATGTCTTGAAGTCCCAACGTTGGGTTGTGCACTATCATCCTCACTGCCACCAGCATTTAAACCGATTGCACTCTCCTCAAAGGATCCCACCCGGATGTCATCTAACATCTCATCAACGTCATCAATGTACTCTCCAAAATCATCTCCATCATCCTCATCATCTAACCGGTTGGCATGAAAAGGATAATCTTCTCCATGAAATATATATTGAGTATAACTTCTATCAATCCCTCACAAGAACAGATGATTGCTCACAACAGTAACTGGTTGGAAAAAAATTATTACGACATATCCGACAAGGACAACTGATGGAGTCACTGGCTGGCACATTGGATTGAGCCATGGATAAGAAATGATTAACTCCTTCAGCATATTCATGGGACCGCAATCTATCTTCAATATGCATCCAAGATTTATCCATTTAATTCTTGGTAACAAGAAAGCAGGCCAGGAAAATTTTCTTGATATAAGTTAATATGAAGTTGACTTTTCAAGACCAGATACCATTAAGTCCCTGACAAATTTAAATGGATAAAACAACTTTGAGCCATGTAGTTTGTTAACAAAAAATTGTAGAGGGAAGTTGCATGGGTGATGACGACTGAGAAGGTAGTTTACTGCAAGACACACACTAACCTAGCTATGATGCATGAGTAACAAAATAAGAGAAAGTAACCAGGATATAGGGAGCGCAAGAACAATCCATTACAACGAATTATCAAAACTCCTATTTTTTCTTTTATCAATTAAACAACACGGTTTGAAATCTAGTAGTTATTATTTGTGTGATTCTTCACACCGACAAATCATTTGATTTTGCATGCTATAAGCCCAGGGACACAAATATAAAAAATGGTCATGGCGGCATCTACGTGACATTATATCAAATGAGATGAGCAATAAGAAACACGATAGGATTTAGCTCTATATGGTCAAGAAGGGTCTTAGTAGAATAGGCTCATAGCATCTTGAAGAGGGATACAGAGTTGCGAGGGAAGGTGCATATTTAGCCCTTTGCTTAATATGCACCCGATAATGGATAGTTTGGAAAGCAGCACATATGGAGTTCATTTCCATAAAAATCTGTTTAGCTATCCAATGCATATTTCTATGGGAAATTGATATGTTCATACTTATCTGAAGCAGGGGGAGAAAAAAAAAAACAAGTTAAAGTTGCTTGAGTGGGCAACAGAAGAATTCAAGTTGTCTGATAAATAATTAAGGAAAATGTGAGAAGCAAGGATTTCTTGCACAAGCATGTAAGTGCACTGTCATTGACATATACTCATTGGTTCTATAAATCCCCTATTCGCTACTACATAATTTAAAAATATGCCCCAACAAAACTAGAGGGAGGGCAACAACATTAAAAAAGGCAGTCCAATCGATTAGTAGTTGCATGGCCCTATAAGACAAATCAAGTTTGTCATGAAAATGCTTGAATCATATCATCTGCTACACAATTACAAACCCTACATGTGTTGAATATGCAAGCTAGCAAGGAAAGATATATATTAGGCAAACACAAAAGGTTAAATCACAATAGTATGACATACATGTGCACATAAACCACAAATGAGCATAAAAACCAATGGAATCATAAAGGAGCATAGACACCAAATTGTAAGGGTCACTTAAAATGTCAACAAGAATTTGTTGGAAGAATTATTACTGTATATAATCTTTGATTATCTTTTACTGGTCATCAGTAGTAGCTTTTCATATTCATTACTTAATCATTCAAGGGGAAGCTAGAAAGCATCCAGATGCTGGAAATTTTGTTCAAAGCTTCACCATTAGTCCCCTCGTTGCTAGTGAGGATGAGGGGTTTATATAAAAATGGGGCCTACTAATAGCAGGTAGGCAAAAAAATTTTTTAAGAGACTGGGAGTCATCTCCATGTTCCCATAATTTCTAAAACCTAATCTCATTTTGGGTGTAGGTATTCGAAGCTTGAGGAAATGGTTTTATGTAGAACAGTAGCTAAATGGGAACATCAGATGTTCCAAATACCACAACAAGATTTGTCCATTTTGCCTTGTATAATTAATGCACCTACAAGTGACAACACACTTGGTGTTCCACTTAATTCTCTAGTTTGTTATGCAGGTGGGAATGCCAAATGTATTTTTGCACAAAAAGGATTCTCTACATGGCAAGTTGTGGGGAAGCAAAGATCCTTCTAGACAATAATAAGAATGTACAAGTACATAGGCAAACCAAAAACAAAAGCTCACAAAGGAAATTCATGTAAAAAAAATTAAAAGCAAAAAAAAAAAAAAAAACTGGAGACCAAATAGGAGAAAACAAACACAATGCCACCGATGAGGGATGAGAGTGTTTTAGAGTTCCCTCACTGCATGCATGACATTATGTGAAATGTCATCAGCCATTCAAAAAGGTGGGCAACACAACAACAAAACTGATAGGGATTCAATCAGTTTGAACATTTATAGTCTTTTTAACAATAACAAAAAAATAAGCTACATTGTGGAGGAAACTTGCTTGATAATAAGAAGATCCTAAGGTTATCACTGGCATACGTGTAACAAAATGAAGTCCATAAAAGAAACCTTTTTAGTGTGGATATCAATTTGTTAGAAGACTTGAAAACTATGAATTAAGTATTAGTATAGTCAAATATGCTTCTTACCTTGATATCCAACAAGGTAAGAAGCATATCAACAAGGTAAGAAGCATATCTAGGGAAGTGGCTGTAAGCAAAGCCCACTTTTTGTTCTATATATGAACTGAGCCAAACAAATCAATCCATTATCCCAATATTGGATTACAAACATTATTTTCCTGGGAAAGTTTAGCATGAAATCCGGCAAATTCTTCCACATCAAAAGTTACTACTTGCTTGTGATTTAACTTAGAACATTTGAGGGTACAGCCAGCTGACTCGGTTTCGAATGTGCTTCCAAGTGTAGAAGTGTCAAGTTGTATCAAGGATAAGTCCAGGATCGTATTCCACAGGGACAAAGGGTCATCAAAGCGTATAAGAAATTTGTGAGTAACAAATGAATCGAGTATGAGAGATGAAAATAAAATTAAAATGCAATGCAAAAAGATAATCGAAATTGAAATTAGAGTTTCTAAAAAAAAACAAATTAACGAACACTTGGGTTGGGTTTGGGACTCTCTTTATTTTGGATTCTAGATAATTTTCTCGATTAACAACCCAATCAAGGCATTGATAATCGGAAGATAAAAAGGTTAAGCTCAAGTTTTGCAATATTTTCCTAAGGGATTTTCTATTTTACTAGCCGAACACACATTAACAAACAAACGAGAGAAGCCTTGATAATTTTCAAGCTTTTGTTGTGCCTTACGTCAACAACAAAACAAGAGCAAGAGCTTCAATATATTTTCAATTTAAATCCGACTAGTAACATAGTGAAATCAATAATTATCAACAAAATATTGTATCGATCTAGAATCCGAAACAAATCACGTCCCATTCCACAACCCAAGCTTAAGAAATTAGCTACGCATAATATTTCTAGCAATAAAAAGTAATCTAAGTAAACTCATATTAAAAATTAAAGAAAATACTAACATAGAATAAATTTTAAAATGCAAAATAGATGATCTATACAAAAAAAAAAAAAAACAGCAGTTCAAACGGTCAAAGCTCAAAGAAATAAAACAAATCAAAACTAACTAAATGAATAAAACTTAAGAAAATTAAATGAAGCTTAACGCTGCCCAAAGGAAATGAAAAGAACAACAAGCCAAATCCACTAACAAACCAAATGAAATGAATCCGTAAATAAAAGTCTAATCCAAAGAGAATGGGAAGTAGAGGTTGAAACAGCTGCCACAAGAAACGAAATAAAAACAAATAAAAACAAGAGAGAGTTCTCCCAGGTCTGTAAACCTCAACCTGAAAAAAAAAAAAGCAAAAAAAAGAAAACAAATAACCAGCTAAATGAAAGGTAGAAGAAACTGCCGAGTGTCTGAAACGAAAGAAAGGAATTAACAACTCTGCTGCTACCTACTGCTATGAACGAAAATGAAAAGAAGAAGAAAAACTCAAACTAAGCTACTGCTGTAGCCGAACGAAATATGAAAGAAAAAGCAAGAAGATCAAACTGCATCCTTGCGTCTGAAAACATAAGGAAGAAAATAGCAATCCCCCTACCTAACTGTCTCCAACGAAAAATGCAAAAAAATAAAAGTCTGCTGGTCCCTCAAACAACTGCTCCTCTTAAACCAGAAGAAAAGAAAGAAAAAAAAACTGAAACTCCCTAAGCTCCTGCTGCTCCAAACCGAAAAAAAAAAAAATAAATAAATAAATGAAAGTAAAAGTCAAGAAAAATAGCTGCCCAAGTCTTGCCTCCTGCTGCTGCCAAACCGAAAACTCCTAGCCGTATAAAACAAGTTGAGAAGTAAAGAGTCATTCTCTTGCTGCTGCTTTCGGTCCAGCTATCCTCCTTCTGCTTCTTTTAGCTCCATCTGATTTCTTGCTGCCCTGATCAACGTGATTTGCTCCAGCATGCAAAGTGTGGCTGTCACTGACCTTCCATGTGCAGAAGCAAGAAAAGCTTGCCTTCCAGCAACATGTTTTTTGCATTGGTGTGCTGTCCATGTGAGTTTGGTCTGATGTTTGCATTTTTCTGCATGTGTGATGTTGTGGTCCGAATGATGCTATCTGCTAGCTGTCATGCATGTGTGAACTGGCCGTGTGCTTTTCCTTGCTGCAGCAGCTGCTATGAGTTGGTGTGAGTGGTGTCCGAATGAGTTTGTTTTGCATGTGTATTGTGCATTTCTTCTCCTGCTGCTCTGCTGTAATGTCCGAGTGCCTTTCTGCTTTTAGCATGTGTGAGTTTTCAGCGTGTGTGAGCTGGTGTTCTCCTGCTGTAGCAGCTGCATGTGTGAATGTGTGTGTGAATGGTTTGCATGTGTGTTGCAGAACTGCATGTGTGCATGCATGTGTGAGCTGGTCTTCTTTCTTTTTCTGTAGCCTCCGTTCCTCTACTGCTCAACGTGATATGCATGTTTGAGTTTTCTGCTCCAGCCGTCCAAGGGTCTTGTTGCTGCATGTGTTTGCACTTTTCTGCTCTTTCCGTTCAAGGGTCTGCATGTGTGAGTGCTTTTGCTGCTGTGTGCATTTGATGTCCGAGTGATGCTCTTTTATTATTTTCATAAATGTCTTGCAACAATTATAGAATTTTATGTATAAAATATTAGCATCAATTAGTTTAACATCAAGTACTAGAATTTGATACATAGTTAAGTGCTCAATTCTCATTTGATAAAATAAATCGTTCATTTAAGCAAGTTAATTATGCAATTTTAATACTTTATCACACCCCCCAACTAGCTTATTGCTAGGCTCTAGCAAACAAAGCAAAAGAATTCTTGCAAATGTGAGATTTCCAACTACAATTTCAAAAGAAGTTCGAGAATCACATGCCATGAAATAGACTTGTTGAGTTTAAGAACACTGGAGATAGATTAATTTGAATTTTGTATCAACTAAGAGATTTATACACAATTTAGATAATCAACCAAGGGAATTACATGTAACAAAGCTTGCTTTCTTTCAAGTGCATGGAAATGGGGTTAGAATTCCAAGATCGACTACCAAGAGACATTAACAGTTTCAATCACAACAACCAATCTGAGAAAACCACATGGTCTTACTATAATTCAAAACCATTGTAGTGGCTGCTTTCACGCTATTACACTTTGTAAGGCGCCTACTTCTTCTTCTTTTTTTTCTTTTTTTTTTTTTGTACACAAATATAATTTCTGTTTTTTTTTTTTCTGTTTTTAGATTTCCTAGTGGGGGAATCGGACCTATGAATGTGCGCCTACCCACACTTTCACAAGTCAGCCCTTACCACTAGTCTACCTAAAGGATTCTTCTCTTTTTTTCTTTTATTTATTTATTTATTTTTTTTTTTTTTATTTTTTTTTTATCCCTGGCTTGTCCCTTTTCTCATTTAATTCATTTCAGATCTCTTCCTAAGCCATTAGGATATGGTTCATTAGAGTCTCAAACAATTGAAGTGTAAATCAACCAACAATGACTCAATGTAATCTTTCTAGGCCTTCCGGGTATGTGTTGTGTGTGTTTTAGCAAAAATTTTAACATCTTTCCCTTGGTTTAACAACTAAATAAAAATAGATAAATCCCTCTTTTGACATAAACTCTTATTTGCACTACATTCCACATGTTCCATGACCTCAACAATTTTTTTTTTTTTAATAAGATGAAAAGAAATATGTCTAAGGCATGCAAACAGATAAATAAATTCTCTTCCACCCCCCAACTAGATTGTAGCATTGTCCTCAATGATGCAAGAGAAACGAAAGAATTTATACAAAGAGAGCAGTTAAGGGGCAAAACAACTAAAAGAAGAACCGAAAATTCAAAGAAAAACTAAAGGAAAGAGGAAAAGGAAGTACCTGGATAGCTTTGAAAGGAATGCAACCAAAATAAAAGATAAAAATTGAAGAACAAAAGAAAACAATGAAAAGAAATGGATAGATCAAGATCCATCAATTAGGATCAAGCAAATGTAGAGTGGATTCCTCAGGTGCAAAGTTAGAAATAAAAAGCTTGAGCCTTTGACCATTAACCTTAAAAATGTTACCATTGAGAGGATTCATTATCTCTATAACACCATGAGGAAAAACAGTTTGTACCTCATAAGGCCCACTCCATCGAGACCTTAACTTACCAGGGAACAAGTGTAACCGAGAGTTGTACAATAACACTTTTTTATTAGGCTCAAAAGTCTTACGTTGGATGTGTTTGTCATGGAAGTTCTTCATTCTTTCTTTGGACAACTTAGAGTTGTTGTAGGCATCCTTCCTCAACTCATCTAACTCAGACAACTGCAATTTTCTCACACAACCAGCTTTATCAATGTTAAAATTGCATTGCTTAATGGCCCAATACGCTCTATGTTCCAACTCTACAGGCAAATGGCAAGCCTTACCATACACTAATCTATATGGAGACATGCCCAAAATGGTTTTAAAGGCTGTTCTATAAGCCCATAAGGCATCAAACAATCTCAAAGACCAATCCTTCCTGTTCGGGTTAACTGTTTTTTCAAGAATGTTTTTAATCTCCCTATTTGCTAGTTCAGCTTGTCCATTGGTTTGAGGATGATAGGGAGTAGAGATTTTGTGATGGATACCATACTTCTTCATTAAGGCCGAGAAATGCTTGTTACAAAAGCGGGTGCCATTATCACTAATTATGGCTTTAGGCATGCCAAACCTTGCAAAAATGTTTTCTTTTAAAAATTTTAAAACAACTTGATGATCATTAGATTTGCAAGGGACTACCTCAACCCACTTAGAAACATAGTCAATAGCAAGCAAAATGTATAAATAGCCATAAGAAGAAGGAAATGGTCCCATAAAATCTATCCCCCAACAATCAAAAATTTCAATCACTAGTATGGGTTGCATAGGAATCATATTTCTCCTAGTGATTCCTCCTAATTTCTGACAAGGTTCACAAGTTTTACAAAAACTAAAGGCATCCTTGAACATGGTTGGCCAATAAAATCCGCTTTGAAGAATTTTGGCCACTGTTTTGTGGGCTGAAAAATGCCCACCACAAGCTTCCGTATGGCAAAAATTTAAGACACCAGAAATTTCATCATTGGGCACACACTTCCTAATGATTTGATCTGAACAATACTTGAAAAGGTAAGGATCATCATAGAAGAACGATCTCACCTCATGCATGAATTTCCGTATATCTTGAGCTCTCCAATGAGGTGGTGTTTGTCCTGTCACCAAGAAATTTACTATATCAGCAAACCAAGGCAAATTTTCAACTAAAATAAGATGTTCATCAGGAAAAGAATCAAGAACAGGTGTCGGTTGTTCAGTTTCAGCAACTGTGAGCCTGGACAAATAGTCGGCTACCACATTCTCTACTCCTTTCTTGTCTTTGATGATAATATTGAACTCCTGGAGTAAAAGTATCCATCTAATCAACCTTGGTTTTGCATCTTTCTTTGCCAATAAATACTTGAGAGCTGCATGGTCAGTAAAGATGACTATAGGAGAACCAAGAATATATGCACGAAACTTCTCTAAAGCAAATACCACAGCAAGTAATTCTTTTTCAGTAGTAGAATAATTTTTTTGAGCAAAATTCAAAGTTTTACTTGCATAGTAA
The DNA here is from genome assembly GCF_018687715.1 of Carya illinoinensis. NCBI lineage: Eukaryota > Viridiplantae > Streptophyta > Magnoliopsida > Fagales > Juglandaceae > Carya > Carya illinoinensis. The sequence goes on from NC_056756.1 coordinate 5,039,113, forward strand.
ATGACATAAGGAAGTTTGTTCCTACGCTATCCAAGAACAGCTCCTACAGCAAAATCACTTGCATCACACATGATTTCAAAAGAAAGTGACCAATCAGGAGGTTGAAGAATAGGGGCAGTGGTTAGCAAAGTTTTAAGCCGACAAAAAGCTTCTTGACACTCGGGTGTCCAATCAAATTTTACATCATTCATCAATAGCTTACATAGAGGCTTAGAAGTAGAGCTAAAGTTTTTGATAAATCTCCTATAAAAACCCGCATGCCCAAGAAAAGATCTAATGTCTTTTATTGACTTAGGTGTAGGAAGTTTAGAAATCAACTCAATTTTTGCTCTATCTACTTCAAGTCCTCTAGATGAAACAATACGTCCCAGAACAATGCCCTGTTGTACCATGAAATGGCACTTCTCCCAATTTAGCAGCAATTGCTTCTCTTCACACCTGGCCAAAACAGCTTGTAAATTGGTTAAACAACTCTCAAATGAATCACAAAATATAGAAAAATCATCCATAAACACTTCTAGAGTGTTTTCAATCATGTCACTAAAGATGCTAAGCATGCATCTTTGAAAAGTTGCTGGTGCATTGCATAAACCAAAAGGCATTCTCCTAAAAGCAAAAGTACCAAAAGGACAAGTAAAGGTGGTCTTTTCTTGATCCTCTGGTGCTATTTCTAATTGATAGTAACCGGAGAATTCGTCTAAGAAACAATAAAAGGCATGTCCAACAACTTTTTCTAACACTTGATCAAGAAAAGGCAAAGGAAAATGATCTTTCCTAGTGGCGGCATTCAACTTCCTATAATCTATACACATGCGCCAACCAGTAGGAATCCTTGTAGGAATCGATTCATTTTGTTCATTTTTAACAATGGTAAGCCCGGATTTTTTTGGAACTACATGAATGGGACTTACCCACTTGCTATCCGAGATGGGGTAAATGATACCCACATCAAGCAATTTCAACACCTCACCTTTAACCACTTCCTTCATTGTGGGATTCAACCTTCTTTGCATTTCCCTAGAAGGCTTTGCATCATCTTCTAAATAAATCCTATGGGTACACTCCAAGGGACTTATACCTTTTATATCAGCCATTGTCCATCCAATAGACCTTTTATGCTTCTTAAGGACCTCTAGCAATTTATCTTCTTGTTCACTAGTTAAGTGAGAAGAAATTACCACAGGGAAGGTGCTTTGTGGTCCTAAGAAAGCATACTTCAACTCCAATGGAAGAGGTTTAAAGTCCAAAGTTGGGGATTGCTCCTCCGAAGGCTTGAGGGTTGATGCCAATGGTGGAAGTTGCTCAAATTTTGACCTCCATGGTGGTGTAACTTGCTGACCTATTGAGGAAACAAAAGATGAGTCATTAACATTATCAAATATTTTCAAATCTTCTTCAAATTCTTCTAAAGAATCAATAAGTTGAAAATGTGTAGAATTTTCATCAATGAAATTTTCCAGCAAATTCACTTCATGAACTTCTTCAACTTCTTGCGGTTGCCTGCAAAGATTAAAAATATTTAGTTCCAAGGTCATATTTCCAAAACTCCACTTCTACAATTTATGAGTGCATTAGAAGTAGCCAAGAAGGGTCTTCCTAAGATAACAGGTGCTTGGAAAGTAGAATGATTAGTCAATTACATGTCGAGTACGACAAAGTCTACCGGATAGTAGAATTTGTCTACTTGAACCAAAACATCTTCCACAACACCCCTAGGAATCTTAATAAACCTATTAGCCAACTGCAATGTGATAGAAGTAGATTTCAACTCACCCAATCCAAGCTGAACATAAACATTATAAGACAATAAGTTCACACTTGAACCTAAGTCTAATAATGCTTGGCCTATTTTTGAGCTCCCTATCATGCAAGCTATGGTAGGGGATCCTGGGTTCTTGTATTTGGGAGGAGTGTTGGTTTGGATAATAGCACTAACCTGCTCAGTGAGAAAAGCTTTCTTCTGCACATTCAATTTTCTTTTTACGGTGCATAAATCCTTTAAAAATTTAGCATAGGTAGGAATCTGTTGAATAGCATCTAACAATGGTATATTAATCCTAACTTGCTTAAAAATTTCAAGAATTTCAGCGTGATACTTATCTTTGTGCAAAGGGGCTAACCTTTGAGGAAAAGGTACAAGTGTAGTGCTTGGGACACTTTCAGATTTCAAAGGATCATATTCCTCATTTTCAGAAAGAGGTTTAGAAGTGTTACCATTCTTTTCTACCTCTTGAGCTGGAATGCCAATCACCTTACCACTTCTCAAGGTTGTAATAGCCTTGACTTGCTTGACATTTGAATCTCCTGCCACATTTTGAAACTGGTGGTTTTGGCCTTGGGGATTAGGCTGAGATTGTGCAGGGAATTTTCCTTTTTCTTGAGCACTCATGGTTGTAGTCAACCTTGTGACTGACCCTCGAATCTCAGTAATTGCTTGTGAATTTTGACTATTGATAGCAGCTTGGCTTTGCATAAATTGCTGAAAATTGGTGGACAGCTGCTGGAAATTGTTGGATAATTGCTGGAAATTGTCTTCAAGGTTCTTTTTCTGGGCTGGCACCATGTGGTTGGCATACTGAGATGGTCCTGGACCTCCTGGGGTAGTGTAGGGTACAATTTGTGAAGGACCGGCTATGTTGGGTGCAGGTAAAGCAGCTTGATCACCTCTCCAACTGAAATTAGGGTGATTTCTCCATCCCAAATTGTAGGTGTTAGAATAAGGACCTGAAAAAGATTTAGCAACCATATTAACCGCATTAGATTGATCCAAAAGAACTTCTTTAAAAGCTGGAATGGTTGGGCAATCATTAGTTGAATGCCCTTGGCCTTCACAAATATTACAGCTCAAGGTAATCTGAGGTACAGCTTGTACTTCATTCACTTTCTTCAGTTCTATAGTTTCTAATTTCTTAGAAATCATAGCTAACCTAGCATTCAAATCATCTACTTCTCTCAGATTATATTTCCCACCCCCTGAAATTGTTCTTGAACTTTCCGACCTATCATGAACATCAGAATATTCAAAAGCTTCCTCAGGTTCTTAGTTAAAAAACACTCCATTACACATGGTCTCCACAAATTGTCTCATTTTTGGTTGCAACCCCTCATAAAAAAAAACTAATGAGCCTCCAATTCTCATATCCATGATGAGGACATGCATTTAAAAGGTCTTTGAATCGTTCCTAACAAAGATAAAATGTTTCCACATCCTTTTGGCCAAAATTCATGATCTGTCTTTTCAAGGCATTGGTTCTATGCATGGGAAAAAATTTCTTTAAAAACTCAGTTTGCATTTCTTGTCAAGTCCCAATGGATCTTGGTCTTAAAGAATTCAACCATGTCTTAGCCTTGTCTTTTAAGGAAAATGGAAACAGTTTCAATCTTATGACTTCATCAGTGCATGTTCTATCCACGAATGTGGAATACACTTCTTCAAACTCTTTGATATGCAAATATGGGTTTTCAGATTCCATACCATGAAAGTGTGGTAACAATGGAATCATCCCAGGTTTGAAATTAAAAGCATTTGCATTAATAGGTAAAATGATGCAAGAAGGTGTGCTAGTCCTAACAGGCTGAAGATATTCTCTAAGAGTCCTGTTTGGATTCTCCACTTCCCTATCATGATGCTCATTTTCAGCCATGGTGCTAACAGTATCTGATGATGATTCAACAGAAGATGATACAGAGCTAAAAGATGTCAATGATTCTGTCCTAAATAGTCGAGATGTATGGTCTCTAGTCCAACCAGTCATACAAACAGGAGCAAAAAATCAAAGACTATGAAGAATAAACAGAGAGAAGGGAAAAAGATTAGATGTCACCCAGGCTGTGAAAAGGTTCACAACTCCACAACGTCCTCTCAGCAATAGAGGAATGCTCTGATAAACGCCAGTTGTCCTAGGCAACGGCGCCAAAAACTTGACTCGGTTTCGAATGTGCTTCCAAGTGTAGAAGTGTCAAGTTGCATCAAGGATAAGTCCAGGATCGTATTCCACAGGGACAAAGGGTCATCAAAGCGTATACGAAATTTGTGAGTAACAAATGAATCGAGTATGAAAGATGAAAATAAAATTAAAATGCAATGCAAAAAGATAATCGAAATTGAAATTAGAGTTTCTAAAAAAAAACAAATTAACGAACACTTGAGTTGGGTTTGGGACTCTCTTTATTTTGGATTCTAGATAATTTTCTCGATTAACAACCCAATCAAGGCATTGATAATCGGAAGATAAAAAGGTTAAGCTCAAGTTTTGCAATATTTTCCTAAGGGATTTTCTATTTTACTAGCCGAACACACATTAACAAACAAACGAGAGAAGCCTTGATAATTTTCAAGCTTTTGTTATGCCTTACGTCAACAACAAAACAAGAGCAAGAGCTTCAATCTATTTTCAATTTAAATCCGACTAGTAACATAGTGAAATCAATAATTATCAACAAAATATTGTATCAATCTAGAATCCGAAACAAATCACGTCCCATTCCACAACCCAAGCTTAAGAAATTAGCTACGCATAATATTTCTAACAATAAAAAGTAATCTAAGTAAACTCATATTAAAAATTAAAGAAAATACTAACATGGAATAAATTTTAAAATGCAAAATAGATGATCTATACAAAAAAAACAGCAGTTCAAACGGTCAAAGCTCAAAGAAATAAAACAAATCAAAACTAACTAAATGAATAAAACTTAAGAAAATTAAATGAAGCTTAACGCTGCCCAAAGGAAATGAAAAGAACAACAAGCCAAATCCACTAACAAACCAAATGAAATGAATCCGTAAATAAAAGTCTAATCCAAAGAGAATGGGAAGTAGAGGTTGAAACAGCAGCCACAAGAAACGAAATAAAAACAAATAAAAACAAGAGAGAGTTCTCCCAGGTCTGTAAACCTCAACCTGAAAAAAAAAAAGCAAAAAAAAGAAAACAAATAACCAGCTAAATGAAAGGTAGAGGAAACTGCCGAGTGTCTGAAACGAAAGAAAGGAATTAACAACTCTGCTGCTACCTACTGCTATGAACGAAAATGAAAAGAAGAAGAAAAACTCAAACTAAGCTACTACTATAGCCGAACGAAATATGAAAGAAAAAGCAAGAAGATCAAACTGCATCCTTGCATCTGAAAACATAAGGAAGAAAATAACAATCCCCCTACCTAACTGTCTCCAACGAAAAATGCAAAAAAATAAAAGTCTGCTGGTCCCTCAAACAACTGCTCCTCTTAAACCAGAATAAAAGAAAGAAAAAAAAACTGAAACTCCCCAAGCTCCTGCTGCTCCAAACCGAAAAAAAAGAAAAAGAAAAATAAATGAAAGTAAAAGTCAAGAAAAATAGCTGCCCAAGTCTTGCCTCCTGCTGTTGCCAAACCGAAAACTCCTAGCCGTATAAAACAAGTTGAGAAGTAAAGAGTCATTCTCCTTCTACTGCTTTCGGTCCAGCTATCCTCCTTCTGCTTCTTCGGATCCATCTGATTTCTTGCTGTCCTGATCAACGTGATTTGCTCCAGCATGCAAAGTGTGGCTGTCACTGACCTTCCATGTGCAGAAGCAAGAAAAGCTTGCCTTCCAGCAACATGTTTTCTGCATTGGTGTGCTGTCCATGTGAGTTTGGTCTGTATGTTTGCATTTTTCTGCATGTGTGATGTTGTGGTCCGAATGATGCTATCTGCCAGCTGTCATGCATGTGTGAACTGGCCGTGTGCTTTTCCTTGCTGCAGCAGCTGCTATGAGTTGGTGTGAGTGGTGTCCGAATGAGTTTGTTTTGCATGTGTATTGTGCATTTCTTCTCCTGCTGCTCTGCTGTAACGTCCGAGTGCCTTTCTGCTTTTAGCATGTGTGTGTTTCCAGCGTGTGTGAGCTGGTGTTCTCCTGCTGTAGCAGCTGCATGTGTGAATGTGTGTGTGAATGGTCTACATGTGTGTTGCAGAACTGCATGTGTGCATGCATGTGTGAGCTGGTCTTCTTTCTTTTTCTATAGCCTCCGTTCCTCTGCTGCTCAACGTGATATGCATGTTTGAGTTTTCTGCTCCAGCCGTCCAAGGGTCTTGTTGCTGCATGTGTTTGCACTTTTCTGCTCTTTCCGTTCAAGGGTCTGCATGTGTGAGTGCTTTTGCTGCTGTGTGCATTTGATGTCCGAGTGATGCCCTTTTATTATTTTCATAAATGTCCTGCAACAATTATAGAATTTTATGTATAAAATATTAGCATCAATTAGTTTAACATCAAGTACTAGAATTTGATACATAGTTAAGTGCTCAATTCTCATTTGATAAAATAAATCGTTCATTTAAGGAACTTAATTATGCAATTCTAATACTTTATCACCAGCCAATATATGGATTGATAAAGTCTTTCACAAATGGTGGGAACTACTTATGGTATGGCTTGTTGATTGAGGACATTAAAAGGATGTGCTTAAGAAGACCTACTTGGCAAGTTAAGTTCTAATATAGAGATCGAGGCTAACTGTGAACTCCACTCTATTGCAAAATATGTCCTATCAATTATGATGATGAATGCAAATGGATGGAGGCAGCTCCTTCTGTAATAGATATGTATGTCCAAAGGGACAAAACTGATAAACATGTTAGCTTTCAACTGCAGACTGTAGTATGATGTTCGTTAAAAAAAAAAAAATCTAGAATTGTGATATAGTGCATAACAGTGTATTTTTAATGCTACTTTTTCACATCTATTTGCTAATGCATAAGTATAATTGTGACTTTTAATGATATTTTTTTAACTTGAGTGCTAGTTTATAAAGAGTCCAATTATAATTGATGTTTCATTGATTTTATAGTAATCATGAAGCAAAAAAATATTAAAGCCCAATGCCAAAAAGATAGAGCTCAATTCAAGTGGGCTTGGCCCAACCCAATCAAAAGCAATTCCAGTCGAATGGAAGGGATCAAACAAATTATATATATATATATGGGTACATAACTACATAAATATCAATCAAAGGGATGAAGGCAGCTTATAGGCTGCCAATAGAAGCTGCCTATATTATCATGTCTCCCTACAAATATGCCCTGTCACACACTTACTGAGTTTATCATAACATTCCATCAGTTTAACTTCCCCCCAAGACAAATGATAACCATTTAAAACCCATACAGATTTGTTAGGAGTAGCTCCCAAGGTGTAGTTTACAACTTAACCTTAGGAGCTACTCCTGAAAAAGATTAATGGAAAACATAGTATCATGAGTCTAGTGTCAGTTATCACATCAAACATACAACCACTTGGAAAAACAACACAAAACCACAACTCCATGTAGATTCATACCGATAAATGTTTGCTCATACACCCACCCGTTACATTCAAAGTTTTGCAGCAACTATACCAATATTAAAAGTTTGAACAACACAAACTGTTTCCAAACAGTTTTGATCAATAGAAGTAGTTATAAAGGCAATTATACTCTTCTACATTGATGAGTTGGATTAAAACTAGATTGTAACTCAAATCCCATCTAATGCATGCAAACCCTTTTTGCTAACCGAATCATAGGTGACAATATATTCATACAATGACCAAACTGCAAAGCCAAGTTACACCTCAATAACCCTAAACAGATATATAATAGTAGGAACATTCTATAGTGCATTCTAGCAATAGCAAAAAACTATGTATTATAGCATAGATGAGAACTTACACCAAGTCTGTCAGTATTAATTGATTAGCTCAATTCCTGGGATTGTCACATCTAGTCGTGGGAGCCTGCACATTTTTAATATCTTTGGTTTAGCATGCCAATTCTGTAATCAATTCCCACACACAACCTCGCACAAAATTTTACATTTTAAATATTCATCGTGGAAGGAAAAGGATCTAGCAGCTATACGGTTTTCCAGAGTTGATAGCATCCTATTGTATTCTAGTCTATATATTAGATGCTACTCTTCAACAATGTTTTTATGGGAGAAATGAACAAACAATGAGTGACTAGTGATGTAACTAGGCTTGGGCATTGTTGGTACTGGATATTGTGGGTTGTTTAAATTGATGTGCCAATTTTGGTTGCAGTTCATCATCATATCAAGTTACAAAGCAATCCACATTAGAAACAGAAAGTAGTTCAGATGATACTAATCCTTGTGTGGTCGCGATGAGGCACAATAGAAGCTATTATATACCAAGAAGGATCCATTGGCCAAATGCATATTCTGAAATTGTCCATATCATGCAGTAGCTTTGTATTTTGTGATAAAATACAAGATTGGGAAGTTTATGGTTGAATTAAGTGAACAATAGCCTCTTGACAGAGTTAGTATTTGAAGGGAAAAGGGTTTAAGGTTTACATTAGATCATATCCATGAAGAGTGATTGGTGTTGCTAAGCTATTTGGTATAAAAATGACTTGACCACGTAAAGTTTATGGAGAGACAATCCTATTTTTCTACATCTACTAAGGTTTGTACCATGACTCAACGATGATCTTTTTTGCAAGATCAGTTACATGTGAAGGTGTGGGGCAAAAAATGCTAGCATCATATCTTCAATTTGGATTGTTATGCAGATATGCTGATGTGCTTTCTGTTATAATTAGTTGACAAAAAATCCTTTCATACACTGTGTTTATGATCTTCAAAACATTCCATTAATATTCATCATCACATACATCATGAAGTTTCGTTGTCTATGTACAATTTGCTATGCATAGTATTTGGCTAGGTTGTTTTGGTATTCTGCGTTGTTCCCATCTAATATAGCAAATGGATGTTTTCCCCAACGTATTTTCAAGTATGTACCACACTTGGAAGAAGAACATATTTTCAAGTACATTCTACACTTGCAATTTAACATGCATGCACGGAAGAGTACACAAATCAAGATATCATGCCATAAACATATTACCATGGTAGGGAGGATGAATGGCGAGTGAGCTTTGCAATCGTTGAATCAGATTTAATAGTGACTGCAGAGATGTCAAAGTGTAGACAAAATAAAACGGAATGGTGCAAAGTTGCCTTTGCGCAATAATGTTAGTTCCTTCTCCCAAAAACTAAGAAAAACAGCACATTAGTTGACCAGAATGAACTCACAAAAGACCACCATAACATTGAATAAGTTGAACTTTTTGAGCTCTCAAAGTGCATATCTGACTATAGGGGAAGCTAGTGTTTAAATTTATTTAAGCAATTGCCATTGTTTTTAAAAAAGCCGAACCTCTAGGAAAAGTTTCACTAGAGTGTTAGTTCAAGTCAAGGTCCATCATATCATACTGAACTTGGTAATCGTTTTATTCTATTAGGCTAATGTTTCTGATATATTAAATTCCAGTCTATATGTGCACACATACTTGTGATTTAAATGCTTAATTAATAGATCATGCATTACTTTGAGGTGCACTTTCTACACGTCAAATACTTATCAAAGAGCTTGAATATAAGCTTGCAATGAATTCAGTCAGTCCTCTCTATGATGGCTCTCCATAGTTTTTTTTCCTCCATGTATTATCAACAGAAAAAGTTTTTAGTGGTGTTTAGAATATTATGTGACTATTAGCATTATAAGGATGGTATGCAATTACTTATTAAGTGCCAAGAAAAAGGATGGTATGCAATTAGCTTAGACTTGTATGTCTTCCCCATCTTCCCCTAATTTTTTGTGAAGAAAGTCACTAGAAATAATTCAATAGATGATCATAAACAGATAAATTATGGGTTATCAAAGCTGATATTTTTGGCATCATATGGATGTCATTAATAAAAAAAGCAACACTGAGATCACTCGAGGGACACATTGACATTGTAGCACGAGCATACTTGGCATATCAGCATTGGTAGTGGTAAGAACCAAGCATGGGATTATTTTATGGAAATAGAATTTGTTTCTCTACCATAAAAAAATCTAACTCCACTTTTGTTAATTCTAAGTCTGCCTATTGCCTGTTGCACATAGAACAACCCTACATAAACTTGTAACAAATTTTCAATACCTACATTTATGTATCTGTTTCTTCATAAATATTGGTTTTTAGAGTTTCTTGAGTTTGGGTTTATGGCTTATGATAATTCGCTAAACCAGTGTTGGGTTCCAGTCTACATATTGCATGACCTTAGAGCCAGTTTTGTAACATAACTTTTTTAACCTGTAGTTTTTTCCCCAGAGCATTGGCAACCAGTAGGCCATTGCCAAGTCTATAATTTAGCAAGTGGAATGTTAACTTTTAGCTAGAACATGGACTTCTAGATAGATTTGTCCACATTGGACTAGCTATCTTAAAGTCTAAATAATAATGAAATGAGCATATATTTTATTAATATTTGCATTAATTTTTTTAGTATGTTACAAATAGACTTCACATATTAGTTAATAAATTTATTAAATAAATTATTATTTAACTATTTAACTACTCAAGGTTCTTTTTAATGATTGACATTATTGCTCTAAATGAATCCAACATTTTCTTTTATAATTTGAGTGGGTAGGTAAAATCATTTTGTAAGATTAGAAGTCTAATAAAAAGAAAAAAAAAAAACAGCAAACAGAAAAAGAAATGAAAAGAGGAGTAGGTAAAGGATATTAAATAGCATGCACATAAAGTTGCCAAAAAGGGCTCACCTTAGAAAACAATGCAGATGTGCATACACACTTTAAGAACAGTGAATGCTCCACAAATGCATTAGCATAACCTATATCAAGGTATCATTTTGGAAGTCATTATTTTATAAATTAATAAAAAGAATCAAGAGATAACAATAACAATTGGAAGTTGCATTAACATGATACATTCAACACTCAATCATGGCCAATCTTAAGTAAGAAATGGTTTAGAAGTAAAAAAACAGAAGCATGCATGAGAGAACAAAACATGTAAATGGAAAATGGTTTAAAAAGTTTGTTCAGACCATGTTTTATAGCTACATGTGAAGGAGAGTCAAATCCACAACGAGGGTTATACCTGACCATTATTTCTAAATTATATGGGATGGTCCAAAAGGCTAAGTAACAGAAATGAGAGTGCCTGATCCACAATACAACCATCACACGACTCCAGACATATAAGCGAAAGAAAGGCACACTAAATGGTGATAGAACAATCAAATGCGCATAACTAATAATGTTTAATTGAAGGAGTAGCTTAATACGCACTTATGGTTCACCAAATTGTGAAAATGACTTAATTAAATAACTTCTCACTTCAATCAAATTACAAAGCAATAAAAATAATTTACTTAAACCCAAGTTACCATCCAATCAATCATTCCGGTCGAAATTAGAAGTACTAAGTTCATTATGTAAATGCTAATTAAAAAGCCACCGCAATTATTAAACGTCAAAGAAGCAGCTGAAGATAATTATAGCCATGCATCAACTGATAAAAGGGAAGAACTCTATCCGATTACTAGAGGATGATCTGAAAGAATATAAACGTACTGTTGATGATGGAGGCAAGAGCCCAATCAAGCACAAAGGGTTCACTAATTGGAAATGCAACTTTGACGCTGAACCTGTGCACGCTATACTTTGCAACCAATCAAACGAGAAACTTCATGAGGTTAGATAACAACAAAACAGTACCTCACTTCGTTAAAACCGACATTTAAAAATTTATATCCAAAACACACAAATTGGAGAACTGTTAGCGAAACAATAAAGGCACAAAATAATATTCATCCAGTTTTAATCTCCCAAAGAAAAACTGTAATTTAGGAAACAAAATGGAAAAACCCCCAGAACAGACAACTAAGATTAAAGCTTCATTCAGATCTCAGTCAAGGCATCAAGAAGAACAATATATACAGAGGGTTCAAGTTTGATCAAGATATCTAGATTGTAAATTGCAGGAACCAAAATTCTAAAGCCAAGAAAAAAAAAAGTGAAGAAATGAAAAAAGACAGCATGCTAGTGAAGAAGGAGAGAAAAATAGAGACAATTAGAAGAACGGTGAAGAATAGCTGGTCAACCTTAAAGAACTCAGCATTTCAAGCAATAATCAAATATACAATGAGAACAACTCACAAATTAACCCAAACAAAAAAAGAGTTCTAAAAGCTTCTCACAATCTGCCATGTCCCAGACTATTGGCATGTAGATATTTATCCACTATATAAAATGCCACAACGCTAGATTTCGTGTGATATAAATCTACTAAGAAATACGGCTTTATCCCTTCATCTTACATCTCAACAAATTAAAGCCTCACAAATAGAGAAATATAGCATAACAAGGGCAGCACAAAACCAAAAAATGAAAGCTTGTTTACTTGACCGTAGCTTCCATGCACTCATTGTTGATAGCTCACAGTAAAGGCAGCCGAAACATATTGTTAATTTTTGTAGGGATCAGTGAAGGGAAGGGGATGATTGAGCAAAGATAGCTAGGGTCCAAAAAATCTCCCGATACTACTGCGAATCGAAGCATGCAAAATGAATTGCAAATGTGGATTGTGTCGTCATCGTCGATGACGATTCAGTGATTGCTGGTTCATCACAGATTGATTACGGCAGCAATAATTCACAATCTGTTATAATAAGTAGGAATTTTCATATTTGGTTGTGGGTTTCACCCAAAATATGGTATTCTAGAACAATGATAGAGGGTCGACTGACAAACAGAGAGAGAAAAGGTCCCGTACGCTCCTTGTAGGGACTATTTACATAACTCAGCTATAATCACGACTTTTACTTGTCACAAAAGGATTCAGTGATTTATTAATGGAAACCGACGCAAGTGACGATTGTATGTTGTTAGAACAAACACAAAACGAAAAGAATTTGACTTGTAATGTCAAAAAAATTTGCGGTGAAGGTTTGTTGCCGAAAGTATCCATTTTTATTGACAATTTCATTGGATATTTTTGGAGACATAAATATTGTGAGAAAACAAATATATTAGCGGCAATTTATGATCTGTGGGGAAAAAAATGGTGGCAAAAAGCTGAATTTGTTGTTGCTTTTGCCAAGTCAGTTGGTTTGGTAACTGTGACTTCAATACTTGTTGAATTGAAAATGGTCCAATGCTGTATGACTGGTTGTAGTTTCACCACTATGCAAAATCCATTGAGGTCCTGCTACCAACAATAGAAGCAGAGTCAAATTTTGATTGAGTTGGTATGATTAACCTTCAACTATCATGACATCTGTTTTTCTATTTTCGTTTTTATTTCAAATTGCATCTTTTAGTGCCATGCAAAGTTGAATTCTTATATCCTGTGTTATAATAGTACATGTCATCCTTCTCCCATTCTAAAGCTAGCATATATAGGGTTTTAATACGGCGCTTTACTGATTGGATGTCAACACATAGATTGACAATAATATTACATATTTATTTGACCAAGCGACTGCATGCCAACGTGCACGTTGACAGTAATGCAAGGCATTTACTCTGCTCACGATATTTCATCACAAAGACACAATAATAAAGACGTTCACATAGTATGTAGCAGCGATTATGGTGATGCAACTTGAAGTCCTAACCCAGTAGACCTGAACGAGCACTTGATATGATAAGCATCTTTGGATATATTAAAAAAAATTTAAAGGGCTCTTCTGATCATGTATTGTAGATAAGAACATCGTTTGGACTTTCTATCTTCTTTTAATTGACAATAATATTAGTACAAACTTCATTTTATTTCCCACACGAATCTCAATATATATAACGGTTGTCAATATTATTACAGCAAACTCATGATTTTATAACCAATCGTCAAAACAAGCTAGCGTTGACAGTAATACAACAAATTTAATTACTTTGCTGACGAAATGTCTACTAATTAAAAGACATCAATAATACATTTAGTACATAATAGGAATTGATGATAACGATAATGTCACTTAAAAATTTAAAATTTTAATCCAGTACCAAGAAGTTTTTCTTCGGTAATATGGTCTAATTTCTCTGCCATATAAGGTGTCAAGTAATTCGTCCAATCTCCACTATTGCCTTGGCGAAAAAATACTGCGTTATCTAAGCCAAGGTGAAATAGTGCAGTAGTGTCATGATCCGGGATACGCCACTTTCCACATTTATTTACATCCAAATTAGAATTCAGCTATCCTCTTCAAATGAGTGGTGGGTTGCTATTTCATTTCCTCATACTTCAAGAAAAGTATCTTTTGAGCTGGCTTTTATGCACTTTCCTTCCAACAGGTCAAAACATGATCCCAATAGGGACCATGTGGACTCACTCCTCTACAACAAAACTTATTGAAATATTCTTCAAGTGAATCAGCCGTTGAATACACCCTATTCAGGAAATGCAAAAGTGAAAAAAAGAAAAAGTATCTTTAGGGTTCCTATATACATACACAATTTTACATGCTAAGTCCTTTACAGGTGTTGGTAGCAAAGCATAAGATAAATGAGTTGAAAATAGTCTTCGAGATTTAAAGGAGTTGAGATCTGGAACCTTTATTCTATTGTAGATATCTTCATCCAATATGGGCACGAGAGCATGAGAGAAGTTTGTGAGCAAATGATGCTTTTGAAGGTCTGAATAATGCATCTGGTTCACTAAGGTGAACAAGATGGCCTTTAACCAAGTAGCACCGACTTTGGGAGGGGACACCAATAGATATCAGTGTCGCGAGCTTGAAAGTGTTTTTGGAATGCTTTAACTCCTGGCATGGACCAATTTGGGATCCAAAATCCATGGTACTCGCTAAGATGACTTTTATCTATTGGCAAGGAAGATTTGTTGACGTCTTTGAATTCTTTACTAGGTTCGTCTTTTTCTAAGTGCTCAAGAACAATAGTAGAAGAAGCTGATTGAATTGTGGACGTAATTTCAATAGAAATGATGGTACTATGGGGTCTCGCTTTGTTTTGTTGTTATATATATTTAAGGAAAAAGAACAACCAAGACAAGCAAACTTGACTGTTTATCGATCAACCAATAAACTAATAAACAAAACAAACATGCAATTGGAACAGGAAAGGTGGGATTTGTTGGAACTAGAGGAACACAAAAACCAGGAAATTCTCCTTCGTTTCTGATCGTGGAAAGAGTTCCTACTGACGGAAGAAGAACACAAATTAAAGAACCTGGTCTTCTTTGGCCTTGTATCGCAGTCATGAATATATAATTTTTTTTATTTTTATTTTTAACTTACTGTGGGAAGTAGCAATAGATATATATATATGCATATGCCTCTATCTTTTGGGGTTTTTAAAAAAATTGCCCTTTTTCTCTTTTTACTTAGTTTTTTTTTTTTTTTTCCATCATCATTCCGCTCGCTCGAGCAAGTTATGCTTTTAATTAGTTAATAAATTGAAGTCTCAGCATCAAGCAAACCAAAAATAGCCATGGGGAGGTCAGAACGATATTGATGAATAAATGAGTAGACGATATATATATATATATATGAAGTCTAGTACTGTTGTTCCTTATCTCATCTGCATTACAAATTATTCAGATTTTTGGACCCATCCATCATGTTGTCTTTAATACTAATTAACCTGACCAACAAATTAAATCAAAATCTTATCAAAAGAGTACTATTTGTCATTGTCTGTCACTTAATTTTGTGTCATTGATCTACCACCCGCCCCAATTAATTAAGCCTACCTTTCTGGATCAGCACCAATGCGCGTGTACGTAGGGAAATTATTGTTTGCAAAATATATACCCAAAGATGAATGAATGTGCGTTGAAGTAGGTAGCTAGGGCATAGAGGTTTTGCAAAATATCGAAAAACCCAATACTTCAATTATTTTCCGAACATATTGTTTTGTTTTCAAAATGATAAATGGTATTTGTAGTATTAAAATGTGTAAATTTTATATATTTAAAAAATGTATAAGTTTTAAATTTACAAAAAAAATTATTTTTTAATAAAAATTTTATTTAAAAAAATAAATATACAAAATTTGTACATTCTTAAATTATATTTGACTTCACTCGTTCAAAATAGTTGGACTG
The DNA here is from genome assembly GCF_018687715.1 of Carya illinoinensis. Lineage (NCBI taxonomy): Eukaryota > Viridiplantae > Streptophyta > Magnoliopsida > Fagales > Juglandaceae > Carya > Carya illinoinensis. The sequence continues at coordinate 5,054,994 of NC_056756.1, forward strand.
TTTGGGCCTACCAAAAGTTGAATAAACGTAGATTGAAGTAGGTAGGGCATAAAGGTAAGCAATTAAATAGTCGGTCGTGTGTATCTATGTATGTATGTATGTATGTATGTATGTGTCTTCCGCAGATGGTTTAACTCTGTTATTCTTATCTTTTTATTTCTTTTCTTTTCCCCTATATCTGCATGGATGATTTATATTGACTGTCTAATGGATTTATTATATCCTTTTGCATTTCTACCCAATCAATAAACGAAATTATAATTTTCCTTTCTCATTGGGAGCGAAATTATAATTTTCCCATCTCTTTGCTAAAACAATTAGCTAGCAAAACGAATTTGTTTTTCTATTTACATTATGAAACCGAGAGAAGGAAAATATAAAACAAACTAAAATGAGTTAAAAACTAAAATGAGTTAAAAACTCAGTAAGATACTTATCATAATGTAAACATATTTAACATAAGGTTTTTTATAAAATATTTCATATTGAAAACTTAAAATTTATGAGTGTTCATGATTATGCTGATGATGTGCATGACTTGTCTTGCTGATCTGAATTATCTTACTATTATGACTAACCAACACACTTAATCATGTGTGCAAGGTTGTGCTCCGGCCCCAAATCAACGGAAGTAAGGGGAGCTGCTAATGGTATTTTGGCATACTATGGTAGACCACGTTTGAGTCTATGATTTGTACATCCACCCTGAAACTGTATTGGTACCATGCATCTGAATGACCATCTTATTTATTTGATTTTTATCTTACACTTGATCTTATAAAAGCTTACTTGTCTTATGCAATGTGATATGCATAATACATACATAACTATAATATGCTGAATGAAACATGATCATAAATTATACTGAATGACATGCTTGTAGATATTATGACATGATGCGTGGTACATAAACACTGACTTTCAAAGAACATTCTTTAATAATATATATAACTAGTTAACACATGCTAATCCAAATTTATGATAATCTAGTTTAATTTAGTTTTAATAAGGAAGAAAATGAGAAGTGGTGGATAATGTGATAATGAAGATGGATAATCATTTTGTAATATAAAAGTTTGGAGACTTTCCTAGAGAGGACTGGGGAGAATGAGAGATTCTAGTTCAAACTGATCCTACCATATTAAGAACTATTGTGATAATGTTTTAATTTCCTATAATTTGTCAAAATGAAGGAACCAAGAATGGTGCAAATTTTTGTTCTATTTTAAAAATGTTTTGCTCAATGTCTGTTGATAATCATAAAAATCAAAACAGGAATGATCATATAGCTAAGAAAATCTTCTCGTCAGATAAGGGATTTTTCCTCATTGCTCTAGGGTAAGAACTTGTTTAGTAGTGACTTTGTGAAAGCGATAATCGGAGTTGTAGGTGGAGAAGGTTAGGATTGGAGAGAACATGAGATTTCGGAGATAATAATAAAATATGTATCTACTAAAATAAATTCATAAAAATTCTGAGTTTCGTGATGTTTTGAAGAACATAATGCCAGTTTGGTAATAGAAAAGCATCAAGTAATTTTTTAGGATCAGATAGGTACTGTAATTCAATCATCCAGCTGTCTATTTACTATTCAGTAGCCCACGTTTATTTAATGTAGCTACTTATTTACTGTGTATGAGTTATTGGGGTAACTGTACATGTCATTAATATTATTGTAAGTTATTGTTTTCATGCCTATAAAAAGGCAGATTGTAAGTAAGGGAAGGCATTCAGAATATTCCATCTGAATCCTTCTCACGTTAGTCTCAATCTCCAAAGTACTCTCTCTTGTAAACTCATTTTCATGTCTCTTGCCCCTCAATCCTTTGAGAATTAATCTCATTGTAAGTATTATGTTTTTAATAAAGTTGATTTTATCCGCGTATGTTATCCTATATTTTTATTCATGCATCAAGGACAGTTGTACCACCTATCCTTATTTTCGACACTTCATGTATTTAATTATAATTATTTATTCTATTATATATTAATTATATTTCTATTATATATTAATTACATATTAATTATATATCCTGGTATACAAGACTATATATATAGTATAATATACTATATTATATAGTAGTACATGATAATAGGGTATAGTAGTATATATTATATACTACTATATAATATATACTATACTAGCTAGTATATATTAACTTAAATAGTATATTATACTAGCTAATATATACTAGTATATATAATATAAGATATATATAATATATTTAAGTTAATATACATAAATTTGTATAAGTACCATTCGAACGTAAATTATATACGTTCAAACATTGCTTTTGAAAATTGGGCGGGATAATTTAACGTTCAAACGTACAACTTAAACATTCGAACGTTCAATTAAATCAGATTACTATTAATGAATACACGCACGGGAGGAAGCAGACTCACTTCTGTTGCTCCTCCTAAGAGAGAGAGAGGGGGGGTTAGTAGTTTTTCAAAAATCTATATATTTTGGTAAGAAAAAACTCTTTTTTATTTTAGTTTTTTTGCAATTTTATGATATTTTTCTTATGTTTATATATATATATATATATATATATATATATATATAGTAACTAACTAGCGTTGTGATTTTTTGTGAATGATTGGTTGTTGTAGTTTGTTGAAAGCTTGTGATTTGTAAGATGATATTGTGAAGCATAGGTATATTTCTAAACTTTATTAACATGTTTATACATTTTTATTGTTGATAATGATGAATATTTTAATGTGTACAATGTGAGTTGATTGTGAATTTTTATAAATTAGATGTGGGTATAATATTGTGAGTTGAGTAGTGAATTTTGATTGTATATATTGTGAATATGTTATGACTTTGATATTGATAAATTAGAAGAAATTAAAAGGAAATATTTGTAATATGGATTATGTAATATGATGAATTAAAATGAAAAATTGTGTTGTGTGTATGGTTATTCCTAAAGTGAAAATACAAATATTGGTATATATTTATGGATTAAAATGAATATGTTTTACAATTAATGTATATTTTTTTAAGCATATGTTGATATTATTTGTGTATGTTATATTTGTGTATTTTTTTTATTATTTGTGAAGCATATCTCGTGATTATTTGTGTATGTTATATTTGTAGATTTTTTTTATTTTGTGTATTTTTTTATTATTTGTGAAACATACGTTGTGATTATTTGTGTATCTATAACTAGTAGGGGATGTATATTATATTTTGACGTTTAACTAATTAAAATATTATGATTACAATGGATAATATAGTATATAGCTTATTAATAGATACTAACAACTATATTTATTTAGCATACTAATAGATATTAACAACTTAAGAAGAAGCATACTAATGATCAAATAGGTAAAATAATAGACAAATAAGTAAAGAGTTGGAATAAATAAATATACTTATTTAAAATAAAATAATAAGTAAATAAATAATTCACTCCATCATAATAATATAAATAAGTAAAGAGTTGGAATAAATAAATATACTTATTTAAAATAAAATAATAAGTAAATAAATAATTCACTCAATTAAGAATATAAATATTAGTAAACATTTTAGACATAATAACTAATTCGACCTGATATGTGCTTATTTTTGTAAGGGATTATTAAAATAAATCAACTTATACTATAAATAATAAAAAATAAATATGAATTAAAATATTTAGTAGGAGGTATCAATTAATAAGTAACTAAGATATCTAATAAGATATATAAAATTATATGTTACATAGGTATCAATTACAATAACATTGATTTTGTGTATGGCCTCTTAGGGAAATTATAAGTTTAGGAACTTAATTTAAGACTAGGGATAAATATATTATTCACTAAAGTTAAAATATTAACATTTAATATATATTTAATATGAGAATAAATATTTAATGAATTTAATAAGTAATTAAACATAATAACTAATTTTAATTAATATGTGCTTATACTTGTAAGTAATTAAAATAAATCAACTTATACTAAGTTATATAATAAGTAACTACGATATTCACTAATCCGAGATCAATAAATGAAATATTTCGCATAGAAATCTCCTGCCAATCTAAGATTTAATTAAAATACTTTGTTGCCTGTTAAAAAATATGAAGCTTCTTTTCCATAATTAATAATTTTTTTTATATAAATTAACAATGTCAAATAAATAATAGTGTTATAATATTAAACTAGAGAGAGATATTGTAAATATGTAAATTATTTAGTGACGATTGCACGTAAATTGTCACCATTTGTTTTCTATAATACACATTAGTTGATAGTCGTGGTGACAGTTTCAAACCGTCACCAAAGATATTTAGTGACGGTTTTTTGTGTTACAAAAGACTAATTATATTGTAGTGTTTTTTCATGGCCGTAGTGGGCGTGTTTCAGTTCTCCACATTATAATAGAAAAGTGCGGAACCATGAAGATCAGTTTGCTCCATCTGTAGCTCATGAGTAGCTCTCCACGAGTACGTCTATCAAAGGACCGAAGGAAATAGGGGAGTTGATCGGGATGATGTCAACGCAATATTCTCATTTTTCTTTTTATTCTTATTGACATCAGAGAGAGAGAGAGAGAGAAATTTGAGAATAGAACAATGCTTTTTACCGATCGCTCTATGTCAACGCATACATTGACAATATTAATATTATTACGTATTTATTTAATTTACCAAGCGAATGCCAACGTACACACACACATATATATATAATATAATATATATTTTTATATTTATTTATTCATGTATTTATTTTAAATATTTCGTGGGTTAATTTCTCTATGTATATATATATATATATATTTTTATATTTATTTATTCATGTATTTATTTTAAATATTTCGGGGGTTAATTTCTCTATGTACATATTTTATAATATATATTATTGATACAAATCTAAATTGATATAAGATATTAGTTACTTTCTCTATAATCATTTATAATAATATCAGTTATTATATTTCAAATCATATATTTATATTCATTCTTGTCTTATCAATAAAAATTTGATTTTAAGTTTGGAAGTGATTATGATACCTATCATAATGAAGATAACCTAGTGGATGAGAGAACTATTTTTATTGAAAACATAGAAAATTTGGAAAAAGAAAATGGTGGTGAAGTTTTGAAGTTTGAAGATCATGAAACAATTTTTAAAATAATTAACTATGTTGATTTTCTTGGAGTTGATGATCTTTTTTAAAATTCTCTTATGCAAAATATTTTTTCTGGATTTGAGATATGAGAAAGAAACGTAATTTTGGAGTATAAGATGTTCAATATTATTTTATTTCGATCCAATAAAATCTGTTTTAGTTTTTCCATGATCATCAAGATGATACAACAAAAGAAAAGAAAGAATTGTCTAATTGGACATCCAAGAGATCGAGATAAGAAAGTTTAAAATTCAAGGACAATTCTAGGACGAATTCTCTCCAACCTGGTGAAAATGGTGCAGATCCAAATTGATATAGGATATCAGTTACTTTCTCCAAAATTATTCAAAATAATATCAATTATTTTATTTCAAATTATATATTTATGTTCATTCTTGCCTTGTTGGTAAAAATTTGGTTTCAAGTTTGCAAGTGATTAAATTCTGGTTTGGCATGCGGTGATAGAGAACATCTCTAAAATTACAAAGCTCAGTTTAGGGGATGCAAAGATACTTGCGCTGCTGGAGATCCCTCCGATTTTTCCAAAACCAAAAAATGAATGAAGTTTGGCACTCTATTAAATTCTAGTTGCATGTGGTGATGGAGAACATCTCTAAAATTACAAAGCTCAGTTCAGGGGATGCGAAGATACTTGCGCGGCTGGAGATCCCTCCTATTTTTCCAAAACCAAAAAATGAAAGGGTAGTGAGATGGGCCAAACCGTCTCAAGGCCGTGTTAAACTGAATGTGGATGGGAGTAGTCTCGGGAATCCGGGAAGTAGTGGTGGTGGTGGTGTGCTTCGTGATAGGGAGGGTAATCTTATTTTCGCTTTCTCCCAGCCTTTTAGGAATTGTACTAATAATGAGGCTGAACTTCGTGCCTTGTTGGAAGGGATACGTCTATGCAGAATTGCCGGCTGGAGGGAGGTGGATATTGATTGTGATTCTCAGGTGGTTGTTACTTGGGTTAAATCCAAAAAATGCTCACTTTGGTATTTATGGAATTTTTGGGACCAAATTATTGATTACATTGAGGCGATGGATGTTGTGTGCAATCGTTGCCTCAGAGAAGGAAATTCTGTGGCGGACGCTCTAGCTAAGGTTGGTGCACAAGGTGCGGACATGTTCTACTCGGATATTCAAAGTCTTCCTCGAGAGATTAGAGGCCTCGCGAGACTTGACAAATTGGCAATTGCTTACATTCGAGCTTAGGTTCATTGGTGCTCTTGAGGTTGGTTCATGTTGCACGGCTCGAGCCCCTCCAGGTATGTTTCTCTTTGCATTGTGTCCTTTATTTTCTTACTCTTTGGTTGTGCAGGTTTTTTACAGGTTGCTGCATGTGGTTTTTATTTCTTTGAGTCATATGTATTGTAATTGTGTTTTCATGGTTTTTTGTTGAGAGGTTTGGGTTTTGATTTTTTTTTTTTCTTTTGTAACCTCCAAGTCTCGGGTTATAACCACGGTATTCCTTAACCATAAGTGAGGGTTTATTAATAAAATTGAGACGAGACTGCAATGTAGGTGGCTTCTGACTCTTTTTAAAGAAAAAAAAAATATTTGGAAGTGATTTTGATTTTAATTTTGACCAAAGTTTTGGTATGATTCTTTTAAATTTATGTATAAATTTCTCATACAATAATTTAGATTTTACTATTATTGAAAAAATCTTCATAATTTCAAATTTTGCAACTATTTAAGTTTGGCTTGTGGGTTTCACAAAATATTTTTGAAATTTTTTATTAATCAATATTATTATGAGTTTTCTCTGTATTTTGGGCAAATCTTATATCTTTTTCCTGTAAATTATCTATTGAAACTAGCCTGAAAGATAATTCTTATTCTATTTGGCGTCAATTATATTATATATTATAATATGTGTATGTATATATATTAGTATATATGTATCTAGCGCATATGGTTGAACTTTTTTATTCTCTTCTTCTTATATTATCTATTTATTTTCCCCTTCTAAATTTCTACATACAGCTCAATCAATAAACCTAATTATGATTTTCCCATCTCATTGCAAAAACAAGCAAAATGAATTTGTTTTTCTGTTTACATTACGAAACCGATTGAGGGAAGGAGAAGGAAAATAATTGATTAATATTATAATTATATAACTTAAATTTTGGAGAGAAATAGTAGAGATTAGTGTGTGCATTCGCCAGATCATGTCATTCATGAGACTTGAGAACTTCTTTTCGTAAGCTGATCGAAGGAGAATAATTGGAGAAATGGATGAGAATGAGGTGATCGGGTACTAATTGAAAATCACATGTCTTTTTTTTTTTTTTTTCTTTTTTCGTTTCGTTTTGTCATTCATTACAAGTGCTCTTAATATGTTACAATCACAAGTACAATATGATACAGCTTGAGCCCCTTTAATTTGTTACCAATTACAATCACAAGTGCATGGTGATGACTTTTCAGCCTGTATTAATTGATTTCAACGTCTTTTTTTTTTTAATCTCTAGCTCGAAGCTATTAATTAATTTCCAATGAAGAAATGTGGAAATTAAGTAGATCGGAAACAAAAGTTTGATTCTTGCATGTAGTTTGTCTTGTATATACCTTCAAGTACTCGTGTCATTGTTGAATTGATCAAAATGGCCCAATGCTAGCTGTATGTGTGTGTGCATGGACCAATATGCAAAATCTATTGATGATCAAGGTCTTGCTACTAGAAATTGAAATAGATCGATCGTTGAACAGAGCCAAATTTTGATTTAGTATACTATTGTTAGCAATATCAGTTGTATATGAACAAAATTGAGAAAGAAGTGACACCAAAATATCCACATTAAAATTGAAAATACATCATTAATAATGCATTTTATTGATTCCATGTCGACACAAGTACACCTGATGATTGACAATAATCTAACAAATTTACTTTCTCATGCTAATGCAAACTTACACGTTTACAAGATGCAAGAGATTTATTATTATATTGATCACAACATTCTAGCATAAACATTGATAATAATAAAGACGTTCAAATAATATATAGCATTAGCAGCGATGACGATGATGCAATCTTTGGATGCCCTAAAATGTTAGCCCAGTACCATGAAACTTTTCTTTAAATATGTCATCTAATTTCTCTGACATTTGAGGTGTTAAGTAATTTACCCAATCTCCAACCTCACCTCGGCGAAAAAGGTTTTCGTTCTTCATATTATGGGTTATTCCATTTTTATTCACCTCCAACTTGCTCAAATAATCAAAACTACACAATTTTGAAATATCTTGTACCATACCTTTTGTCTCTTCTTCCGAAGAAAATGGACATCCCAAGAACTCGGCTATTCTCTTCAACTGAGTTGTAGGTTGCTCTTTCAATTCTTCATATCTCAAGCAGAGTACCCTTTGAGACTTTTCTAAACTTTCATTCCAATAACTCAAAACATGATCCCAATATGGCCCAAAGGGATTCACTCCTTGACAAAACTTATCAAAAGTTTCTTCAAATGAATCGATCGTTGTCCCTAACTTTTTTTGGAAGTGCCACATAGACACAAAGGTATCCTTAGGATTCCTATACAAATACACAATCTTACAGGTTGAGTCTTTAACAGATCTTGGTAGCAATGTATAAGGTAAATGAGCTGAAAAGAGTCTTGGAGAGGGGAATGAGGTGAGATCTGGAACCTCTTTTTTATTGTAGAGATGTAAGTCCAAGTAGGGCACAAGAATATGAGGATTGTTTGTGAGCAATGGATGTTTTTGAAGGTCTAGATGATGCTTTCGGTTCACTATAGCAAACAAGATAGCCTTCAACCAAGTAGTCCCAACTTTGGGAGGGGTCATCATTAGAATATCAGTCTCATGAGCTTGGAAGTGTTTTTGGAGGGATAAAACTCCCTGCATGAACATGGTTGGAAACCAAAATCCACGGTACTGACTTAAGAAGCCTGTTGTTGGTAGGGAGGATATGAAGTCCCCGTATTGATCTGGGGTTAGTTCATCTTCTTGCAAGTGCTGGGAAAAAGATGAATCGAGTACAGACATGATTCAAGAAGGAAGGGAACTGCAAAGTGCTGACGTAGAAGTATGATCGTTGTTTCACGAAATTGTTCAGTACGTGGTTGATATTATTACAGACGTACCTAGGTACTCTCAATGTTATGGGTATATATAGAGAAGTACACCCGATCGAGGTATACATTATCATGTACTTAAACTTCACATAACATCCAGTGCTCACAACAAACTGTACCCGATGGGAAATGAGATAAGATTAAAATAATAATAATAAAATAACAAAAAATTAAAAAAGAAGCTGTACATGGGGGATTTACTTAGCTGTCCAATTAAAGGAAATCTACCATCTCTCCTTACATGTCAATATACAAGTTTTTTTTTTTCCTAAAAATAGGGGTAATTTTCTGACATAATATTTACGTATCGTTTAGTCATCTTATTTTATTAATTTTATTATTAAAAAATTTTTAAACTCTTATACAAAATAAAAGAAATAATTTTACTTTTTAAAATTTTCAAATAAAAAAATATTTAAAAATTATATTTTAATAATATTTTATTTAATTTTTAAATTTTATCTTATTCATGTAAGGTAATCAAACAAGATGTAAATGTTTGTTGATCCTTTTTATATATTTATATATGTGGTGGATACAGAGCTAGTACTACTACTGCTCATGTTCCTGAGCTCCAACCACGTAATTATATCTCATCTGCACAAATTATTCAGATTTTTGGACCCATGCATGCATGTGATTTTTATGACCATTCATATTTTTGGACTCACGCTGTGCTATTTATTATCATTCAGATTTTGGCCCCATCCATAATGTACTCTTTAATTATGATCATTCTTTGGGTAAACCGTCTCGAGTACATGATCAAGACACATCATGTAATTAACCATGTTAATATATACATATATAGTGATAATAATACAACAAATTCATTGTACACCAGCCAATTAAATGCCTTGCACCAACTACACCTACCTTTCTGTATCAACACCAATGCGCGTGTAAGTAGGGCATTGATTGTTCCAAAATAGTCTGCATGGCTATCTGGCCTACCCAAAGAAGAATGAATTTGCATTGAATTAGGCAGGGCACAGGGGTAAGCAAAATATCTAAAAACCCAGTACTTCAATTATTTACAAAGCATATTGCTTTGTTTTCAAAATTATAAATAATATTTATAGTATTAAAATGTGTAAATATTTTTATATTTTTTTAGTAAATAGATAAATTTTGAGTTTATATGAAAAAATTATTTTTTTAATAAAAATCATATATATTTTTTAAAATAAATATACAAAAAATTATATATTTTAAAATTATATTTGATATTATTTTCTCAAAAACTTTTATTACATATAATTATTTTTAATAAATTATATAAAAAATACATAAAAATGATTATACATAAAATTTTTACTTTCAAAATAATTTTTACTGTTTTGGCCTACCCAAAAGTTGAATAAACGTCGGTCGAAGCAGGTTAAATAGTAGGTCATATGTATGTGTTAAATCATATAATTCAGTAGACCCCACAAACTCTCCCACTACCTCTCCAGCTATATCAGTAGATGAAATTGTACAGTAATTTCAGCATCACATGCCTAATAAAGATCAATCGACATCAACATTTGAATCCTACTAATTCAGGATTCTCAACTATTGTATAGACAATTATTTCACATCTATCAAATATTATATATTTTTTAAGTTTAGTCTTTTCTTTCTAGTTTATTTCCTTTCCAATTTACCTTGTACAATTACATATATTTGAAATCTACATACTGAAGTCCTTGTCTAGGTCAAAACCATTTCTTTGCAAACTTTCTTTCAGTATGTATGTATGTATCTTCCGCAAATGGTTTAACTCTTTTCTTTTTCTTTCTTTTTATTCTTTTCTTTTTCCTGGATGAATTATTTTGACCGTCTAATGGATTTATTATATCCTTTTGCATTTTAATAAACGAAATTATAATTTTCCTTTCTCATTGGGCAGCAGAATTATGATTTTCCCATCTCATTGCTAAAACAATTCACAAAACGAATTTGCTTTTCTATTTACATTATGAAATCAAGAGAAGGAAAATAATGGATTATTATAATTAATTATGATATGCTAGAATTATATATAAAACAACTCTAGTGGTCTCTAGGACTTAAATTTTGGAGAGATCAAAAGCTTCTTCAAGTGAATCTGTGATTACAAGCACCCTATATATTCATGAAGCGCCAAAGTGACACAAAAATATGTAAATAAGTTGAAAATAGTCTTGGAGAGGCAAAAGAGTTGAGTGAGGATTGTTTGTGGGTAGATGGTGTTGGTAAGCAAGTTGAAAATTTTGAGTTTTAAGATAAAATATTAAAATATTATATTTTAATATTATTATTGTTTTGAAATTTAAAAAATTAAGAAAAAATTAAATTATTTATTATATTTTATATAAAAATTTAGAAAAATTGTAATAATAAGATGATCAAAATTTTAAATTTAAGATAAAAATTTTATGTTACCAAACCTGTCACGAACTTGAAATTGATTTTGGAATGCTATTACTCCTTCCATGAATAATGTTGGGATTTAAAATCCACGGTATTTACTGAGAAAGTCTTTTGTTGGTAGGGAAGATATGTTGACATCTTTGCATTCATGACTCCGCCCATCTTCTTCCAGGAGCTCAAACGCTACAAGAGGCATTGGGAAGCTAGTGGTTCTTATGCCAAAATGTAGATGTCTAACACCCATTATCTAGGTTTAAGAATAAAATTATTTTTAAAACTTTTCGAAGAAATTAAAGTGCTACTACTGAACCTGACTCAAAAATATATTTATTTATTTTTATTATTCTAAAAGAAGCGTTAAGTATAAAAATTTCTAATAATAAATAAAGTTGTTTTGAATTAAAATACTAAAATCGTAAATGAAAATGCGCATAAATACTTATTAAAATTTCTAAAATTCTTTACCATAAAAATTATAATTTAAAACTTCTGTATATTATCTAGGCCACTATCGCGTCTCCCTAAATTAAGTTTCATCTTCCAGCCCTGCCTTCATAAATACCTTGACCTGGGTACAAGAGCATGAGAGATATTTATGAGCAAAGGATATTCTTGAATGTCTAAATAGCGCATCCGGTTCACCAAGGCAAACAAGATGGCCTTAAACCAAGTAATTCCAGCTCTTGGAGGGGTGACTAATAGGATACTAGTGTCACTAGCTTGAAAGTGTTTACGGAGTGCTATAAGTCCTAGCATGGACCACGTTGGGATCCAAAATCCATGGTACAGACAGAGTTGGCCTTTTTCCTTTGGCAGGGAAGAGATGTCGACGTCTTTCCATTATTGATTTGGTCCATCTTCTTCCAACTGTTAAAGAATAGCATTAAAAGAAGGTAATTGAAGTGTGGACATAATTTTATTAGAAATTTGACATTACTATTGAGTCTTTCTTTATTTTATAATTATTTTGTAAGGAAAATGAACAGCGAAGGCATGCCAAATTTACCGAAATGCATTTTATTTTTTTATTTTTTATTTTACTTAATAATGATGCAATTGTTTTTAAATGAATTTCTGATTTTTTTTATTTTTAAAAAATATTTAAATACTTTAAAAAAATTGAAAAGTTTTCTTTCTTTTTTTTTTTTTTTAAAAAAAAAGGCTGATCGGTGAGGATTCTTTCTGTCCACATAGCATTGTTATTAATTCTTTGTCCACCTTAAATGACAGCCTGCACGTGCTCTTTAATTCTTTACCCCGGCCACGGGGCGGGGGGTTGGGACGGGACCCAGCTTGCATGTGCTCTTTAATTCTTTCTTTGTCCATCTTAAATAACACCATGTGCTATTCCAGGTGGTAAACCGTACGTCGTGATCAGTACATTATATATCAAGACACATGTTACGTGTCAATGTACTCGTTTTTTTTTTTTTTTTAGGGTAATTCTCTGACATATATAATATTTAATGTTTGCTGGCCCTTTCTATATATTTATATGGTGGATATAGAGCTAGTAGTACTGCTGCTCCTTATCTCCAACCAGATAATTTTACACTTATTTTTATTTGGATAATGTTTTGGTGATTATCAAATGTGCATATTAAATCATGTGTACACATTAGTATAAATGTGTTTTTTTAATATTTTTTAAACATTCTTACCAATTAAGAAATAAATCAAAAATATATATTCACTAATAGTAACTTCTTTGGACTTTAACTGTTAAAAAAAATAAAAAAATAAAAAATATATGAGTGGACACATTTGGTAGACATATTTAATTAGCACGCAACCATAATTTTAATTTTTTTTCCTCTTAAAAATTTGTGATGTATGCATAATAAATAGAATAAATCATTTAAATTAATAGGAAATAATAGTTCTCACAGCAGTAAAAAAAAAAAAAAAAGAGTTGCAAATGAGGTATTTTCAACAATCATATGCTTATTTTCGGCGACTAAAATTTGACAGAAAAACTCAATTATAAATTAAAAAAAATTATTATCAAAATTGAAAAGTTATCATATCCTAAAACACACAACATCCTTATCATACAATATACAAAAATTTACTATTGCACCAAATAGTTAGGTCAAATATATACAATTTTGTGATTAAGAGAACATAAAGGCCGCTAAACAAAACATATAAATTGAAAAGTTCTTTTATATATATATATATATATATATATATATAAAGCTGATCGGTGAGAATTCTTTCTGAGGACATAGCGTTGTTCTTAATTCTTTGTCCACCTTAAATGTCGTGATCAGTACATTATATATATATCAAGACACATGTTACATGTCAAATGTACACGTTTTCTAAAGTAACTCTGACATATATAACATTTAATGTTTGCAGACCCCTCCTACGTATTTATGTGGTGGATACAGAGCTAGTACTGCTGCCCCTGATCTCCAACCAGATAATCTTACGAAAGATTCTGCTTTTCGTTTCTACTTTATATTTTTATTTTTATTTGGATAATAAGATGAATATTAAAAATGGATATTAATATAAATAAGTTTTTTTTTTAATTTTTTGATAAATATTCTTAATTATTAAAAAATTTAAAAATATAAATTTATTAATAGTCACTTCCTTAACTATTAAAAATAAATAAATAATAAATAATATATGAATAGACACATTTAATAGATATATTTAGTAGTTATATTCTTATTTTTATTTTTTATTTTTTAATAAATTTATAATATATAAATAATAAATAGAAGAAAGTCATTTAATTTAATAAAAATAAAATTTAAAAAAAAAAAAAAAAACCCTATGGTCCGCAGGATAGAAAAAGTCTTAACGTTGTACATAAAGGGCATGTGAAAACATAATTCTACATAAAATACCCCATAGGAAGAAGAGTAAGATATCGTCTGCATGCACCCCCTCCCCAAATAATTCAGATTTTCGGACTCATGCATGAGTGAATACAACAATATAAAGCGATGCATGTAAAAATTTGACAGAATCTCTAAGACTCCAAGATCGATGCAGTTTGATTTCTCCGTTGACTATAAGCAAAATATCCACTTACCACTCTTTTATCTTTTAATAACTTATGATGTTAAATCAAATACTACAAAATCTTACTTTTTCTTAACAATTACATACTAACTGTTGTAATTGCTTCTGATTGTCTTCATTTGGTCTTTTTCTTAACTGCACTACCAATTTGTTTACTTATATAAATTATGAAGGTTAATAATTATTTATGATCATTAATGAGAAATAGTTTGTGGTGTATACGAGATTTATGGAATATTTTGTACCCCATGTCAGGGGGTTTACGTCATTCTCCAAAGTAAATAAATATGAGATTTATCATAAAGTGTGCACACTCTTTTTAAAAAAAGTAATAAAATATAAGACATGTATGAAAAAATTTAATTTTTTAATAGTGAACTCAGCTACTTTTTTTCAAAATGTGTATGCGGCTTTTGCGCAGCTAATAACTACATGTATATATCCATCATTACTCTTTAATATTATCCATTTTAGAGTTCCTGACAGTATATAACTTCTGCATAGATAACTTGATCATGTTATTATCTCTTTCTTCCGTAGAGAGAATTGTGTTTTCTTTTCTTTAAGGTCTTGGACAAAATCCCATCCTTCATGTTTTTAACGTACGTATCCTTACTTGCCTAACAGCAACAGCAGGCAATGAGCGCAAGTGACCCGTCTTGGTAGAAATTTGTATTTTAGGGAGAGGGAATTTCAACTTTGGTTTTTGAAAATAATATAATTTATTTTAATCATACAAATTGATGTCGTGTATTTTAAATAATTTTTATTCGTATAAACAAGTTTGACGGCCAAAATAATGATTGAGATGGGTTTTTAGGCATGTCCTTAGCTCTGCCCAACCATTCTTTTCATCCTTTTGTGATTGTGCGACTTTGAGTGTGATTGGATCTGGGGGACAATGCTTGTAATCTAAAGACAACTAATTGGGCCTAGCCCAGGAATATAGATAGAAAAAAGTCACAAACAGTAGCACTGTTCTCAAGCCAAGATAGCTAACTCCGCCAGCATTGACATTAATACAACAAATTTAATTAAATTGCTGACGGAATGTCTACCATTTTAAAAACATCGATAACGCATTTAGTACATAATCGAAATTTACGACTGAAAAATCAGTAATTACTTTCTTAGAATCATTCATGATAATATCAATTATTTTATTTCAAATTATATATTTATACTTATTCTTTTCTTGTTAGTAAAAATTTGTTTTTAAGTTTGGAAGTGATTTTGATTTGATCAAATTTTTCATAGGATTCTTTTTTTTTTATATTAATTTTTCATACAATAATTTAGATTTTTTCATTTTTGAAAAAAATCTTCATAATTTTGAATTTTGTAAGTATTTAAGTCCGGCTTATGGGTTTCATAAAATAATTTCAAATTTTATTATTAATTAATATTATTCAGAATTTTCTCTATAGTTTAGACAAATCTTATATCTTTTCCCTACAAATTATCTATAAAAATTAGCCTAAAAAATAATCGTTATTCTGTCTGACATCAATTATATTATATATATATGTAAAATATATGTGTATGTATGTATATCAATATATATGTATCTAGCGCATATGATTGAACTCTTTTATTGTTAGGATCCTTCTTGATTACTCCTTCTGGGCTGTTGTATGCAGGTGGGAAGAGATTGAATGAAGAATGAGCATGCAAATACAATGGTAAAGGAAAGGCAGACAACATGTTTGATTAAAGGTTTCCGCCACAACGTTGCATTGATAAGGATCCTCTTCGAGGGAGAATCAACCTCCTTACAAGACCACGAATTCTACCTTTTTGCCAAAATATTCTGATGTCCTTCTCTGCCATTTTTTTGGCTTACATATGGATGTAAAACCACTACTAACAGAACTAATGGAATTGAAACACGTGGAATGTAAAACATGTTGGAATGTAAAATAGAGGCTGGCCACTAACTGAAAAGAAATACCCAGCTATGTAAAACAAAACGCACCATTTGGGCATATCCCAAACGCTGCGTTCAGTGAACACACACACACACACACACACACACACACACACACACACACACACACACTGTGACGCCCCCAAATCCCCACGCCCGAACACGGGGAAATTGAGACGTCCGGATGGTGACAACCCGGGTCACCATCCCATCGACGGGTGCCGAGTGTGTGCAAGGCAACAGATGTGTACAGAGAAACACGCAGCGGATAACGAAAGTCATAACTAAGTACCAGAATTTTTCTTAACGTAATACAAGCTGTTTAAAACGTACCTAGATAAAATATTACAAAACACAAATACAGCTTTAACAAATATAAAAGATAGCATCAGCAACCCGGCGGAGCCGCATCCTCGGGCTCAGCCTCCTCCTCATCGTCCTCTAACTCTGCACCAAAAGCTACGGAACCACGAATGGTACCGCAGGTAAGTAAAACCCAAACACTACCAGATAAAAACACATAAAACTCAAACAAGATGCATGAACCATGCCCAATGCACAAAGCCCAAAAACACCAGTTTTCCACACACGCCAAAAACCCTTTTGGCCCAAAAACACATCATTTCCGAAAAACACGTCAAAAGTCACATTTGGCCGCCAAAAGTCCATTTGGCCCAATATCTCGCCAGAAGTCCATCTGGCCCACGCCAAAAGTCCCATTTGGCCTCATAAACCATTATCCAATTTTAACCATATGCACCATGACCTCCCCTAGGGGTCATCCGCACACCCTGGCTC
Source organism: Carya illinoinensis (assembly GCF_018687715.1). Classification (NCBI taxonomy): domain Eukaryota; kingdom Viridiplantae; phylum Streptophyta; class Magnoliopsida; order Fagales; family Juglandaceae; genus Carya; species Carya illinoinensis. The sequence continues at coordinate 5,072,401 of NC_056756.1, forward strand.
CAGTGTCACACCGTAGAGTACCACCACGCATGTGACACCTAACGAGCGATGCCCAGTTCCGCGCCCCGCGCGTGCGTAGCCAAGCATCCTCTAGCCCTCGCCAGCGAAGGGCCACGGAGTCGGTGAGTAGGGCGATGCCCGGTTCCGCGCCCGGCGCGTTCGTAGCCAAGCATCCCCTAGCCCCGCTCCCGTCATCGCTCTCGACAACTCAGGGGACATCACTCAGTTTATTCCGCTCCCGAGTGACCAGAGGAGCTCCACCGAGATAATAACTCATCCCGGCTTGGGCTCGTGATACACACGCACCCGCAATACACTTACGCCAAAACACAGGCTTTTCACATAAATCCTCAAACACACGTGCATGCACCATGTAATGCCATAACAATGCATAATAAAATAATCCAACAATCATAAATCAAATAAACAGGCAACTCCGTCCTCCATCCATCCGACCCCCCGAAACTCCTCGGACTCAGTCCGGAATCAACAACCAACAACAGTAAATAATTGAATGAGCAATATATATTAAAATCTGAAAATAGGGTTTGGAAAATACTTACAGCGCTATATGGCAATTTTAGAAAACAAGCGGCGTTGCAAACGGCGGAAAAACAGCAACGTCACAGTGAAAATTCACTGTGGTCGTGGGTTTGAAAAACCCACTTTTGAACGGGGACAAACTAGGACACGAAATTGATAGGGAATGGTCTAGGGATGGTTGTGAAGCTATTGGAAGTAGTGGTTGGCCGTGGGTGGCGGCGGAATCGCCGGAAAATGGCCGGGTTACCCAAAACGGAAAACTAGCTCGTAGGAGCTGTTCCGGTGGTCGTTGGAGGCCGGAAATGGGTGGGTTAGGACGGCAAGGAGTCGGTGATGAAGTGGTGAAGAAGTGGTGGCCGGAGGTGGAGCGACGGCGGCGGATTGGAGCCAAAACCGTGCGGCTTTGTTGGGCTTTTTCCGGCCAAATGGCCGACCGGTTGGGGGTGAGCTTGGGTGGGGTGGTGCACCGGAGGGAGGGGAAGAGAATGGGACCAGTGGGGGGCCGAACGGTGGCCGGACGGCGGCGGTTTGGGCTGTTGAAGGGACGCCGGCGTGAGGGAGAGGGAGGAGAGAGAGAGAGCTCGGGGGGGGGGGGAACCGATCGGGGAGAGAGAAGAGAGAAAAAAGAAAAAGAAGAAAAAAAAGAAAAAGAAAGGAAAAAGAAAAGAAGGGAAAAAGAAAAAAGGAAAAAGAGAAAAAGGAAAATGATGTGAAAAGAAATGAGGTCCAATCCTCACTCCGGGAAAACGAAACAAACCGCTGAAAAAGATTAAAACCACAAAACAACTAAAAGAAATAAAACACAACATCAAATAAATTAAATTAAATTAAAAATCAATTTTAAAACGCAAATAAATTAAAATAAATAACTAATATATTAATTAAAATAAAAATAATTATTTCAGCGAAAATACACTTAAAAGCGGGTCATCACACACACACACACACACACACACACACACACACACACACACACACACACACACACGTCTAGCTTAATCTGGAATTAACACACACACACACAACACGGCGTCGTTTAGCTTCCATTTAGGACTGACTTCGCATCTTCACTTCAGAACACTTAAGACACTTCAGATTACTTTAGTTTCTTCTCTTCTTCACTTGCTTTTTCTGTTTCTTCCACCGACGCCTCTGCTCATACATTATTTTGTACTCCCAGCCGCCGGTCTCATGACAAAACTCCCCCCTTTACAGTACCTTGCCCACAAGGTGCGGGTAAAGTCATTGGAGACGCCACAACATGTCCCAGGTGCTATCTTCCACGGTTAAGCCCACCCATTTGACAAGCACTTCGGTATCTGCTCTCTCTCCCATCTTCTTCATTCGCCTCTCTAATATTTTTTCTGGTTCGGGTCTTACTTCACCCGTGTGGTCTGTTGGTGGTAGGGATGGAAAGATGGGAACTTGAGAGCCAATCTTCCTTTTGAGACAAGACACGTGAAATGTCGGATGGATCTTGGAGGACTCCGGGAGCTTCAATCGGTAAGCTACTATTCCCACCTTAGCTTCAATTTGAAAAGGCCCATAAAATCTAGGGGCTAATTTGAGATTGTGTCATAGTGCTAGGGACTTTTGTTGGTACGGTTGTAATTTCAAATATACCCAATCACCTACATCAAACTGCCTTTCTGTTCTTTTTCTGTCTGCATAGTGTTTCATACGGTTTTGAGCTTCACTGAGATTACTTTTTAGCAATTGTATCACACTATCCCTGTCTTTGAGCATTTGATCCACTGTGGCATTGTTGCTTGTTTCGGAGATATAGGACAGTAGGGTTGGGGGAGGATGGCCATAAACTGCTTCAAATGGGGTCATTTTTGTGGCTGTGTGATAGGTGGTATTATACCACCACTCTGCCATAGGTAACCATAGTGACCATGCCTTAGGTTTTGCCCCTGTATAACAGCGCAAGTAACATTCCAAACCTTTATTGACGGCCTCAGTTTGACCATCAGTTTGGGGATGATAAGCCGAGCTGAATTCTAGAGAAGTTCCTTGAGACTGGAATAAGGCTTGCCAGAACGAGCTTAGAAAAATGGGATCCCTATATGATACTATGGACTTAGGAAATCCATGCAGCTTGAAAATATTCCTCATAAACTCCTCAGCTACCCCTTGGGCTGTGTAAGGATGGGCCAAGGCTATAAAGTGACCATACTTTGAAAATCTGTCCACCACTACAAATATCACACTGAATCCCTTAGAACTTGGCAAGCCATCGATGAAATCAAGGGAGATGTCAGTCCAGGGCTGGTTAGGAATGGGCAAGGGTTGTAACAACCCAACGGGGTATGTCGTTTCATACTTCACAGCTTGGTAAGTCTCACATTCTTGTACCAGCTGTTTGATGTCTCGCTTCATGCCCTTCCAATAAAAATCACGCTTCACCCTATGATATGTTTTTAAGTACCCCGAGTGACCCGCTTGGGGACTGTTGTGAATGTACTGCAAAACCTTTTGTTTAAAATCTGAATTGGGAGCCACCACTAGTCTCCCCTTTTTAACCAACAACCCTTGTTGCAAGGATAACCCCTTAGGAACTTCCTTATTATCATGCAACTTTTGAATTAATTCAGTCAACTCCGTAGAGTCTTGGTAACTCCTCTTCAATTCTTCAATCCAAAGTGGGGTGGGGATGGATATCATAGCCGAGTAAGTTGCCTCTTGACTCTCACCTTCCTTCCTTGACAAAGCATCCACCACCTTATTTTCTTTTCCCTTTTTGTATTCAATAATAAAATCGTACCCCATCAACTTAGTAATCCACCTTTGTTGTGCCTCAGTTCCTACCCGCTGTTCTAGCAGGAATTTAAGTGCTTGCTGGTCCGTTTTAATGAAAAATGGTTGCCCAAGAAGGTATGGCCTCCATGTTTGCACCGCTGTTACTAAGGCAAATAACTCCTTCTCGTAGGTGGATAGTGAGAGCGCTCGGCCCTTAAGTGCCTGGCTGAGGTAGTAAATAGGCTGTCCAGCCTGCATTAACACTGCCCCGATGCCCTTTCAGCTGGCATCACACTCAATCACAAATGGCTTACTAAAATCGGGAAGTTTTAGGACTGGTGGGTGTGAAACAGCTTGCTTTAAGGCTGTAAACGCCTCACTGGCCTACATGTTCCAAGAAGAAGAGTTTTTCTTGAGTAATGAGGTGAGAGGAGTTGCGATGAGACCATAATTCCTGATGAATTTCCGGTAGTACCCCGTGAGCCCTAGGAAACCTCGTAAGGCCTTCACATTCTTAGGCTCAGGCCATTCTATCATTGAAGTAATCTTAGAAGGATCAGCCATTACCCCCTTACTGTTAATAATGCGGCCCAAATAGTCAACTTCATCAACCGCAAACCGACACTTAGATTTCTTTGCATACAAGCAATGCTGTTTCAGCATGTTTAAAACTTCTCTTAGGTGACCTGCATGTTCCTCCCTGGACTTACTATACACCAAAATGTCATAAAAAAAACAAGCACAAATTTCCGCAAAAAAGGTTTGAAAACATCGTTCATTAACCCTTGAAATGTGGCTGGAGAGTTAGTGAGGCCAAAAGGCATTACTAAAAATTTGTAATGTCCATCATGGGTACGGAATGTTGTTTTAGGAATGTCACTTGGCACCACCCTCACTTGATGATAGCCCGATCTTAAATCGAGTTTGGAAAAAATCACCGAGCCAAAAAGTTCATCCAACAATTCATCAATAACTGGGATAGGAAATTTTGCCTTCACCGTTTCCTTATTAAGTGCTCTATAGTCCACACCAAGCCTCCAACTTCCATCGGCTTTACGGACCAGCAAAACAGGGGAGGAGAAAGGACTAGAGCTGGGTCTAATCACTCCCGATTCCAATAACTCTGCCACAATCTTTTCAATTTCTGTTTTCTGGTAATAAGGGTATCGGTAGGGTCTATTTGTGATGGGTTGAGTGCCCTCTTTAAGGACTATTTGATGGTCATGAGAACGGGGTGAGGGTAACCCTTGGGGTTCATCAAATACGGTTTTAAAGTCTTCTAACAGTTCAGAAAATTGCCCCTCCACCACTGCAAAATATTCCTTCACTTCCCTTTCACCTATAATCTGTAAAAGAATGCCCTTCCCCTTAGCCAAAGTTGCTTTTACTAACTTTGGACCATCCTCGACAACCAAGGGGTTCAACTTCATCCTCTTGAATTCAATGGTTTTGCCTTCGCACATAAAGGTCATTAATAGTTTTGAAAAATCCAAGGTTATGGGACCCAAGGTCTCTAGCCATTGGACTCCAAGCACAATATCACAACCAGCCAACTCTAATAAATGAAGGGGGGGTTTTAACAGATTACCTTGCACCTTTAACTAGGCTGTCCGGCATATGCCTTCACTGTTAAGAGATTGGCCATTTGCCACTCTAACTTTCAAGTTCACTGAATAATCCACAGGCAGCTGCAACTTTGCTGTTAATGCTGAATCTAGAAAATTGTGGGAGCTGCCTGAATCTATAAGGATCACCACTTGTTCACCACAAAGACTCCCAAGTAAACACATTGTACTCACCGTGGGGGTTCCCGCTATGGCAGCCAAGGAAATTTCCAGCTCTTCCTTGCTGCTGGTTGGTGTAGTTTTGTTTTCCAGCACTGTTTTGTCGTCCATTCTGACCATCGGCAGCACTTCCTCTTCCTCACACAACTCCTCACATACTTGCTCATTTACATCCAAGAGGTAAATCCGAGGAGTTTTACAAGTACGTTGTGGATTCCACTTCTCATCACAATTAAAACATAGGCCCTTGCGTCGCTTTTCATTCATTTGTTCAGAAGAAATTGGTTTAGCGCCCCCCATAGGTTGTCTCCATTTGGTAGAATAATCGCTCGAATAAGAGCTAGTGGAATAATTTCCCCCACCCATGGCTGTGGTTCTTTCCCCCATTGATCTAGCAATTTTTCTTATGCTTGGAATGTATTCTTCTTTCATTTTTGCTAATCCATATGCTGCATTTAAATTCACAGGGCATAACATATGTACCGGGATTCGAATTTCATCTTTCAAACCACAAAGAAAACAGCTCAACTTATGATTATCCGAGAGAGCTCGTAATCGGTTGGCCAACCTTTCAAATTGGCTCATGTAAGACTCAACCGTAGTGGTCTGTTTCAGCCTCATCAATGCCTCCATTGGATCGTCATAGGCCGTGGGTCCAAAACGCAACAACAATGCTCTGGAAAAAGTGTCCCAATCACGGCATAACCCCCCATCGACAACATTTTTGAACCATACGAGAGCGTCTCCTTCCATATGGTAAGAGACCATCAATAATCGTTGAGGCATTGATGTTTGGTGGAAGTCGAAATAGTGGCTGGCTTTAAAAAGCCAGGCGGCTGGATTGAGTCCTTGGAAATGGGGAAAATCCAGCTTGACCCCTTTGGAATTCATTCTTCTTGGGTCATGATTTTCCACTTCAAAGTTGGTTTCATGGTTAAAAAGTGGAGGAGGTGGTGGCTGGTTCTGTCGGTTCATCAAGCTACGTAGCATATCTTTAATTTCTTGAACATCAGTTTTGAGCTCCCTGATTTCAGCTTTGATTGGAATAAATTCCTGTTGGTGTTGTTCTACTTGAACTTGTAAGGCCTCTATGAGTTGAGTTTTGGATCTTGTATTTTCAGCCATGGTTTTGGGTTGTATGGGAGGTTGTTTGGGTTGGTCTGTGAGGCTGTTTGGGTTGGCTGGGATGCGGTTTGGGTGGATGGGAGGCTGTTTGGGTTGTATTTTAGGTTGATGGTAGGATCGGATGACTACTGATACCAATGTTAGGATCCTTCTTGATTACTCCTTCTGGGCTGTTGTACGCAGGTGGGAAGAGATTGAATGAAGAATGAGCATGCAAATACAATGGTAAAGGAAAGGCAGACAATCTGTTTGATGAAAGGTTTCAGCCACAACGTTGCATTGATAAGGATCCTCTTCGAGGGAGAATCAACCTCCTTACAAGACTACAAATTCTACCTTTTTGCCAAAATATTCTGATGTCCTTCTCTGCCATTTTTTTGGCTTACATATGGATGTAAAACCACTACTAACAGAACTAATGGAATTGAAACACGTGGAATGTAAAACATGTTGGAATGTAAAATAGAGGCTGGCCACTAACTGAAAAGAAATACCCAGCTATGTAAAACAAAACGCACCGTTTGGGCATATCCCAAACGCTGTGTTCAGTGAACACACACACACACACTTCAACACACACACACACACACACACACACACATCCAGCTTAATCTGGAATTAACACACACACACAACACGGCGTCGTTCAGCTTCCATTTAGGACTGACTTCGCATCTTCACTTCAAAACACTTAAGACACTTCAGATTACTTTAGTTTCTTCTCTTCTTCACTTGCTTTTTCTGTTTCTTCCACCAACACCTCTGCTCATCCATTACTTTGTACTCCCAGCCGCCGGTCTCATGACATTTATTCTCTTCTTCTTTTTATCTTTTTCTTTTCCCCTTATGCATTTCTACGTATGACCCAATCGATAAACCGAATTATGATTTTCCCATCTCATTGTAAAAACAAGCAAAATGAATTTTCTTTTTTGTTTACATTTATGAAACCGATCAAGAGAAGGATAAGGAAAAGAATGAATTAATATTATAATTAAACAACTTAAATTTTGGAGAGAAATAGCATAAATCAGTGTATGCGTTCACCAGATCATGTCATTCATGAGACTTGTGAGCTTCTTTTCGTAAGCTAATCGAAGGTGAATAATTGGAGAAATTGATGAGAATTAGTTGACCAACCAATTCGCTGGTTACACCAATCAATCAACATCAAACTTTCTTGACCAACCAACAAAAATGATGGAGCCATAAAAAAATTGTGCATATATTTTGTATTGAATGTTTTTATAATTTTTTTTATTTAATAGCTAAGGAATTGTTTCTTAATAATTTTGTAATTTTTTTTATCTTTAAAAATGTTTAAAGGGATTTAAAATATGATTGAAGAAAAAAAAAATCTATACAATTCAGTACCTATTCGATACCGAATTTTTTATGAGAATAAGGCCTCTTAAATGTGTGTCAATATATATATATATATAAATATGTATATAAAGATTTTAAAAAATAGTAAGTTTATTTAAAGGACATATTAATGATGCGAAACTACTATTAGTTAACACTTGAAAACCAAAGCAATGAGGAGCACATCTCAAGAAAAGCATCTTTCGAGGCTTTATAAGCTTTCATTCCAACAATTCAGAATATCATGATCCAAATAGCGTCCGTATGTAACAACTCCCCTGCAAAACTTATCACACGCCTCTTCAAACGACCAAGCGAAGTGCCGAGCTGATATAACAGTTTTTTAGGATTCCTTCACATATACACAATCTTACAAGCCGAGTCCTTCACTGATGTGATGACCCGCTTTTAAGTGTATTTTCGCTGAAATAATTGTTTTTATTTTAATTAATATATCAGTTATTTTATTTTAATTTGTTTGCGTTTTAAAAATTGGGTTTTAATTTAATTTAATTTATTTGAGGTTGTGTTTTATTTCTTTATGTTGTTTTGTAGTTTTGATCTTTTCGGCGGTTTGTTTCGTTTTCCCGGAGTGATGATTGGACCTCATCTCTTTTCACATCTTTTTCCTTTTTTCCTCTTTTTCCTTTTTCCTTTTTCCTTTCTTCTTTTTCTTTTTTTTTTCTTTCTTTCTTTCCTTCTTCTCCCGCTCGACCGAACCCCCCCGTGCTCTCTCTCTCTCTCTCCTCCCTCTCCCTCACGCCGGCGTCACCTTCTCTCTACCCTACCGCCGCCGTCCAGCCACCGTTCGGCCTCCCACCGGTCCCATTTTCTTCCTCTCCCTCCGGTGCACCATCCCTCCAAAACCCACCCCCAACCGGCCGGCCGTTTGGCCGGAAAAGCTCCAAGAAGGGCGCACGGATTTTGCTCCGATCCGCCGCCGTCGCTCCACCTCCGGCCACCATTTCTTCACCACTTCATCACCGACTCCTTGCCGTCCTAACCCACCCATTTCCGGCCTCCAACGACCACCGGAACAGCTCCTACGAGCTTAGTTTCCGTTTTGGGTAATCCGGCCATTCCGTCGCCACCCACGGCCGTTCGCCACTTCCAATAGCTTCACAACCATCCCTAGATCATTCCCTATCAATCTCGTGTCCTAGTTTGTCCCCGTTCAAAAGTGGATTTTTCAAACCCACGGCCACAGTGAATTTTCACTGTGACGTTGCTGTTTTTCCGCCGTTTGCAACGCCGCTTGTTTTCTAAAATTGCCATATAGCGCTGTAAGTATTTTCCAAACCCTATTTTCAGATTTTAATATATATTGCTCATTCAATTATTTACTGTTATTGGTTGTTGATTCCGGACTGAGTCCGAGGAGTTTCGGGGGTCGGATGGATGGAGGACGGAGTTATCTGTTTATTTGTTTTATGTTGTTTGATTATTTTATTATGCATTGATATGGCATTTCATGGTGCATGCACGTGTGTTTGTGGATTTATGTGAAAAGCCTGTGTTTTGGCGTGAGTGGTTTTGCGGGTGCGTGTGTATCACGAGCCCAAGCCGGGATGGGTTATTATCTCGGTGGAGCTCCTCTGGTCACTCGGGAGCGGAATAAACTGAGTGATGTCCCCTGAGTTGTCGAGAGAGATGACGGGAGCGGGGCTAGGGGGTGCTTGGCTACGAACGCGCCGGGCGCGGAACCGGGCATCGCCCTATTCACCGACTCCGTGGCCCTTCGCTGGCGAGGGCTAGAGGATGCTTGGCTACGCACGCGCGGGGCACGGAACTGGGCATCGCTCGTTAGGTGTCACATGCGTGGTGGTACTCTACGGTGTGGCACTGGAGCCAGGGTGTGCGGATGACCCCTAGGGGAGGTCATGGTGCATACGGTTAAAATTGGATAATGGTTTATGAGGCCAAATGGGACTTTTGGCGTGGGCCGGATGGACTTCTGGCAAGATATTGGGCCAAATGGACTTTTGGCGGCCAAATGTGACTTTTGGCGTGTTTTTCAGAAAGGATATGCTTTTGGGCCAAATGGGTTTTTGGCGTGTGTGGAAAACTTGTGTTTTATGGGCTTTGTGCATTGGGCATGGTTCATGCATCTTGTTTGAGTTTTATGTGTTTTTATCTGGTAGTGTTTGGGTTTTACTTACCTGCGGTACCATTCGTGGTTCCGTAGCTTTTGGTGTAGAGTTAGAGGACGAAGAGGAGGAGGCTGAGCCCGAGGATGCGGCTCCGCCGGGTTGCTGATGCTATCTTTTTATTTGTTCAAAACTGTATTTGTGTTTTGTAATATTTATCTATGTACGTTTTAAACAGCTTGTATTACGTTAAGAAAATTCTGGTACTTAGTTATGACTTTCATTATCCGCTGCGTGTTTCTCTGTACACATCCGCTGCCTTACACACACTCGGCACCCGTCGATGGGATGGTGACCCGGGTTGTCACCATCCGGACGTCTCAATTTCCCCGTGTTCGGGCGTGGGGATTTGGGGGCGTCACAGGTGGTATCAGAGCGGTTTGGCTTTGGGTAAAACCACATGTCCCGTAGGTAGTACCAGAATGTGTTTTTAAGTTGTGTTTTGAAAATTATGTTAAGTATAGTTGTTTTATTTGTTTTATTTGTGTGAGCTTGTTTGGTTGTTTTTATTTATCTAGTTATGTTTTGGCATGCTGGTTTCTTTCGTTTCTTGCTGGGTAGTGCTGTTTTGTTTTGATGGTTTTATTTGTTTTCTTAAAAAGGAGGGTCAGGAGTAGTGTTGTGACAGGAATATGGGGAGACCAGGGAGACCAAGGAAAAATACTCAGGAACCGCAAGAAAATACCTCCAGATATGACTCCATAGCCGAAGCAATTCGGCAGATGACGGAGTTTATGCAACAGAGTGCGAGGTCCCAACAGGCAGGACCTTGGCCACCACAAGGACCTTGGCCACCACAAGGGGGTCCTTGGCCACCATCAGGAGGGCCTTGTCCACCATCAGGAGGGCCTTATCCACCGTCAGGAGAACCTTGTCCGCAACAAGGAGGGTATTGGCCACAACCAGGAGGTCCTTGGCCATATCAGGGAGGGCCTTGGATGTATCCAGGAGGGTCCAGTAGCATGGTGCAAGCCGGATGCACCTATGAGCGCTTCTTGGCGCATCGGACTCCACACTTCACTGGAAATGAGGATCCACTTCAGGCTGGAAAATGGATCAAGGACCTGGAGAAGACTTTTGAGGTGTGTGGGTGCACTGAGGCACAACAAGTACTTTACGCCAGTTACCTCTTGCAAGGCACTGCTTCTGATTGGTGGGATACCAAGAGGGTGCTGTTGGAATCTGAACTGGGATCTTTTGCTGCAGTGACCTGGCAGCGTTTCAAGAAAGAGTTCAATGACCGCTTCTTTCCCACATCGGTAAGGAAGCAAAAGGCAAGAGAGTTCTCCAATCTGGTCCAAGGGGGCGCGACAGTGGAGCTGTACGCCCGGAGATTCATAGAACTTGAGCGGTTTGCTCCTCATCTTGTCGCCACTGAGGAGATGCGAGCAGATCGTTTCCAGGAGGGGCTGCGTCATGACATACGTCGTATGGTGGTCAGCCATCGGATATCCACTTTTCAGGAGTTAGTGGATGTGGCCACCCTTATAGAGAGGGAAAATAATCTGAGTATGGGCTCCCCTTCAGGGCAAAAGAGGCGGAGTTTTTCTGGTGAAGGAAGCAGCTCGGGTTCGCCTCAGAAGTTTGTTCAGCGGACCGGAACTCGACCTCAAGCATCCTCGAGTGTTCGCATGGGAGGACGTATGCCTGTTTGTGGAGTTTGTAATAGAGCTCATGAGGGCGAGTGTCGGACGAGTAGCGGACCCCAGTGTTATCGGTGCGGCCAAGTGGGGCATATTGCTCGGGATTGCCCCGTTAGAGCTCAAGGAAGCCGTGGAGGTAGACACGGTGGAAGAACCAACCCGAGACAAGCAGTGCAAGCCCGGGTTTATGCTGTCACACCCGGAGAGGTGGATGATGAGGCACCAGCGACCCATGATGCTGGAGTAATCACAGGTATGGATTAATTTAATTTTTTTTAAGTTGGATTTAATTTTTGGTGCATTTGGTTTCTTCGTTGTTTTTTGGATTTCATGGGTTGTGTGTTTGGTTCAGGAAGAGTCCGTTTGTATGAGTTTTATGCTTGTACTTTGTTTGATTCCGGTGCTTCACGATCGTTTGTGTCTTCCACGTTTGCTCGGGTGTGTAACTTGGTCACGGAACCGTTGCTGAAGGCTATGGTAGTGGCGCTACCCGATGGCGAGATGGTGTGGTGTTCCAAGGTTGCTTTGGGATGCCCGTTAAATTTTGAGGGAAGATTCTTGGATGCTGATTTGGTGGTGTTCAAGCTGTTGGGTTTTGATATTATCCTCGGAATGGATTGGCTATACCGATATTCTGCGAGTATTAATTGCAGAAGTCGGATAATTAGCTTTCAGCTTCCAGATGGTGATTGTCTGGAATTTGTGGGGAGTAGGTTAAAAGAGAAACCGATAATTATATCGGCGATTCAGGCAAGACGAGAGATTGCATGGGGAGCAGATGCATTCTTGGTGCAGATGGTGTCCACGCCGTCTGAGAAGAAGGCTTTGGCAGACATTCCAGTTGTGGAAGAGTTCCCCGATGTATTTGTGGATGACTTGCCCGGACTACCCCCTGTTCGGGAGATGGAGTTTGTCATAGATTTGGAACCTGGAGCGGCTCCTGTGCATAAAGCTCCTTATCGCATGGCACCGGCTGAATTGAAAGAGTTGAAGACTCAGTTGCAAGAACTGGTAGAGAAGGGATTTATTCAGCCTAGTACGTCGCCGTGGGGTGCACCAGTTTTATTTGTTAAGAAGAAAGATGGAACCCTCCGTATGTGCATTGACTATCAGGAATTGAACAAGGTGACCATCAAAAATAAATACCCTCTCCCGCGGATTGATGATTTGTTTGACCAACTTCAAGGAGCAGCCGTGTTCTCTAAGATTGATCTGAGGTCGGGATACTACCAGCTGAGAATCAGAGACCAAGATGTGCCTAAAACTGCTTTCAGGTCGAGGTATGGGCATTATGAATTTAAGGTGATGCCGTTTGGGTTAGCTAATGCCCCTGCAGCGTTCATGGATTTGATGAATAGGGTGTTTCAACCTTACCTGGATTCCTTTGTGGTAGTATTTATCGATGATATACTGATTTATTCCAGAGATGTTGAAGAGCATGTGTATCATCTTAGCCTGGTACTAGAGAGATTGAGAGAACACCAGCTATACGCCAAGCTCAGCAAGTGTGAGTTCTGGTTGGAAGAAGTTAAATTTCTTGGGCATGTAATTTCCCGGGGTGGAGTGGCAGTTGATCCTAGTAAGGTAGAAGCCATTTTGTCATGGCCACGCCCAACTACAGTACGCGAGATCAGGAGTTTCTTGGGACTCGCCGGTTACTACCGAAGGTTTGTAGAGGGTTTTGCTCGCCTATCCGGACTTCTCACAGCTTTGACTCGGAAGAATACAGAATTTGTTTGGTCAGAGAAATGTGAGAGAAGCTTCCAGGAATTGAAGAACAGGTTGACGACGGCACCAGTGTTAGCACTCCCAGAACCGCATAAGCCATTCGTAGTCTTCAGTGATGCGTCTAAGTTCGGTTTGGGTTGTGTCCTTATGCAGGAAGGACGGGTTGTAGCCTATGCATCTCGTCAGCTTAAGGACCATGAGAAGAATTATCCGACACATGATCTAGAATTGGCTGCGATTGTTTTTGCACTCAAGATCTGGCGGCATTTCTTGTATGGGGAAGCTTGCGAGGTATTTACCGACCATAAGAGTTTGAAGCATTTGTTTTCCCAGAAAAATCTGAATATGAGGCAGAGGCGTTGGCTGGAGCTAATCAGTGACTATCAGTGTGAGATCAAGTACCACCCAGGGAAGGCTAATATAGTTGTTGATGCTTTGAGCCGGAAGTCTCATTTGGAGGATGAAGCCGAACCGTCAGAAATGGATTCGTTACTTTATGGGATGAGAAGACTCCTTATAGAGAGTTCGCAGCAAGTAGAGATTTTGTCTTCAGTTCTTGACATTCGGGTAATAGATTTTGAAGAATTGAAAGCTCTCCAAAGAAAGGATCCGAAGCTGCTGAACATCAGGAAAAGAGTCCGAAAATCTCGAGGGCCGTTGCACTATAGCATGGATAGTGATGGGATACTTCGGTTCAGAGATCGCAGAGTGGTCCCAAAGGACTCAGATTTCAAAGAACGGATCATGGCGGAAGCTCATGCGGCCCCATATTCAGTTCATCCCGGCAGTACAAAGATGTATCATGACTTGAAGAAAAATTACTGGTGGGATGGAATGAAGAAGGACGTTGCCTTATATGTGGAGAAATGCCACACGTGTCGTCAGGTAAAGGCCGAGCATCAGAGACCTGCAGGCATGCTCCAACCCCTCCCTATTCCTGAGTGGAAGTGGGATGACATCACGATGGACTTCGTAGTGGGTTTGCCGAGAACACCTAGTGGGAAGAATTCTGTTTGGGTGATTGTGGACCGGTTAACGAAGATCGCTCATTTTCTGCCTGTTAACAACACCGACTCTTTGGGTAAGTTGACCCGTTTGTATGTCAAAGAGATAGTGCGACTACACGACGTACCAAAGAGTATAGTGTCGGATCGAGACCCGAGGTTTACGTCGCAGTTTTGGAAGAGTTTGCAGGCAGCTTTGGGTACTAAGTTGAAGTTCAGCACTGCTTATCACCCGCAGACAGACGGCAAGTCAGAGCGCACCATACAGACCCTAGAAGACATGCTGCGAGCATGTATCCTGGAATTCCAAGGGAGTTGGGAAAATCACTTGCCGCTCATTGAGTTTGCCTACAATAACAGCTACCATGCGACCATCCAGATGGCTCCCTATGAAGCTCTTTATGAGAGAAACTGTAGGTCGCCCTTGTGTTGGGATGAAGTTGGGGAGAGTAGGGTAATTGGACCCGAAATAATTCAAGAAATGCAAAGCCAAGTCCGGATCATTAGAGATAAAATGGCGGCAGCTCAGAGTCGCCAGAAAAGCTACGCTGATACCAGGAGGAGAGAATTGTCATTTGAAGTGGGTGATTGGGTTTATCTTAAAGTCTCTCCCATGAGAGGTGTTAAGCGTTTTGGTAAGAAAAGGAAACTAGATCCGAGGTACGTCGGCCCTTTTCAGATTCTGGAGAGAGTAGGGTCCGTCGCCTATAGGGTTGCCTTGCCAGATTATTTTGGGGATGTTCATGATGTCTTCCACGTATCATCCCTGAAGAAGAGCTTTGGGCAGCAAGAGCCTCGCTTCATCGACCCAGCAGGTATTCAGTTGCAACCGGATCTCACTTACGAAGTTGTTCCGTCGCAGATTTTGGATTGGAAGGAGCAACAGTTGAGGTCCAAGACGATACCTTTAGTTAAAGTGGCTTGGGGAGATCCGTTAGCTCAAGACTTCTCTTGGGAGCGAGCAGCGGACATGAGGGAGCAGTACCCGTATCTGTTCGAATGATGAAGGTATGTATTTTAATCTTGATCTCAGTTGGATTATGAGCGTTTATGTGGCTTGCTTTAAGTTGGTGGTTGATTTGCAAATTCGAGGACGAAATTGTTTTTAAGGAGGGGAGGATGTGATGACCCGCTTTTAAGTGTATTTTCGCTGAAATAATTGTTTTTATTTTAATTAATATATCAGTTATTTTATTTTAATTTGTTTGCGTTTTAAAAATTGGGTTTTAATTTAATTTAATTTATTTGAGGTTGTGTTTTATTTCTTTATGTTGTTTTGTAGTTTTGATCTTTTCGGCGGTTTGTTTCTTTTTCCCTGAGTGAGGATTGGACCTCATCTCTTTTCACATCTTTTTCCTTTTTTCCTCTTTTTCCTTTTTCCTTTTTCCTTTCTTTTTCTTTTCTTCTTTTTCTTTTTTTTTTCTTTCTTTCTTTCTTTCCTTCTTCTCCCGCTCGACCGAACCCCCCCCCGTGCTCTCTCTCTCTCCTCCCTCTCCCTCACGCCGACGTCACCTTCTCTCTACCCTACCGCCGCCGTCCGGCCACCGTTCGGCCTCCCACCGGTCCCATTTTCTTCCTCTCCCTCCGGTGCACCACCCCTCCAAAACCCACCCCCAACCGGCCGGCCGTTTGGCCGGAAAAGCTCCAAGAAGGGCGCACGGATTTTGCTCCGATCCGCCGCCGTCGCTCCACCTCCGGCCACCATTTCTTCACCACTTCATCACCGACTCCTTACCGTCCTAACCCACCCATTTCCGGCCTCCAACGACCACCGGAACAGCTCCTACGAGCTTAGTTTCCGTTTTGGGTAATCCGGCCATTTCTGGCCATTCCGCCGCCACCCACGGCCGTTCGCCACTTCCAATAGCTTCACAACCATCCCTAGATCATTCCCTATCAATCTTGTGTCCTAGTTTGTCCCCGTTCAAAAGTGGGTTTTTCAAACCCACGGCCACAGTGAATTTTCACTGTGACGTTGCTGTTTTTCCGCCGTTTGCAACGCCGCTTGTTTTCTAAAATTGCCATATAGCGCTGTAAGTATTTTCCAAACCCTATTTTCAGATTTTAATATATATTGCTCATTCAATTATTTACTGTTGTTGGTTGTTGATTCCGGACTGAGTCCGAGGGGTTTTTGGCGTGTGTGGAAAACTTGTGTTTTATGGGCTTTGTGCATTGGGCATGGTTCATGCATCTTGTTTGAGTTTTATGTATTTTTATCTGGTAGTGTTTGGGTTTTACTTACCTGCGGTACCATTCGTGGTTCCGTAGCTTTTGGTGTAGAGTTAGAGGACGAAGAGGAGGAGGCTGAGCCCGAGGATGCGGCTCCGCCGGGTTGCTGATGCTATCTTTTTATTTGTTCAAAACTGTATTTGTGTTATGTAATATTTATCTATGTACGTTTTAAACAGCTTGTATTACGTTAAGAAAATTCTGGTACTTAGTTATGACTTTCATTATCCGCTGCGTGTTTCTCTGTACACATCCGCTGCCTTACACACACTCGGCACCCGTCGATGGGATGGTGACCCGGGTTGTCACCATCCGGACGTCTCAATTTCCCCGTGTTCGGGCGTGGGGATTTGGGAGTGTCACAACTGATGTTAAAGTGTATCGAAGAGGTAAATGAGTTGAGATCTGGAACCCCTTTTTTGCTGTAGAGTGAGATTTCCAAGAAAGGCCCAAGAGTATTTGGGTTGTTTAATTATAAGCAGAGGGTGTTGTTGAAGATTTACAAAACTTGTCAAAAGCTTCTTCAAGCAAGGCGGTGGTTGAATGCACCCTATTCAAGAAGTGCCAAGGTAACACAAAAGTGTTTTTGGAGTTTCTATATACATACAAAATCTCACAAGTTGAGTCTTTCACAGATGTTGGTAACAAAGTATAAGGTAAATGAGTTGCAAGGAGTCTTGGAGAGGCAGGATTAAGATCTATGACCTTTTTTATTTTTATTTTTATTGTACATATCTCCTTCCAATATCGGAACAAGAGCATGAGGGAGGATTGTGAGTAGAGGATGTTCTTGAAGGTTTGGGTAGTGCATCCGGTTCACTAAGGTGAATAAGATGGCCTTTAACCAAGTAGTACCAACTTTGGGAGTGGTCACCAATAATATATCAATGTCAGTACGAGCTTGAAATTGTTTTCATGATGCCATAACTCCTTCCAATGACCAAGTTGGGATCCAAAATCCATGGTACTCACTTAGCTGGCCTTTCTCTATGTCGACATCTTTGCATTCTTGACTTGGTCCATCTTCTTCCGGGCGCTCAAGATTAGTAAGAGAAGAAGGTGATTGAAGTGTAGACATAATTTTAAGAGAAATGATAATACTGTTGGGTCTCGCTTTGTTTTATTGTTATATATATATATATAGGGAAAACACTCATAAATTTGAAAGCAAAAGTGATGAGGGAATGTTTCTTGGTTATTCCTCTAATAGTAAGGCTTATAGAGTTTACAACTCATGTGCAAAATCTATTACGGAATCAATTAATGTAGTTGCGGATAGTATTTCAGCTGAGACTACCATGAAGGAGCTTGAAAATATGAAGGAGCTGGGGCAGACCATTGAAGAAGACCCACAAGTGCAAGATGAGGAGGATCACATAGAGGAGACACCACAAAATCCACAAGACAAAGAACCCTCTTCAATAGTTACTCAAAATCATCCTAAGGAAAAGATTCTCGGTGAGCTAGATGAAGGTATGGGGCTTAGAAGAAGAGTACTAAATAAGGTTTCTTTTGTGTGTTATTTGTCATAGGTTGAACCCAAGAAAGTCGAGGAAGCATTAAATGATGAAATTTGGGTCAACGCCATGCATGAAGAACTTCATCAATTCACTAGAAATGATGTATAGGAGTTAGTTCCTAGACCAGAAAATTATAACATCATTGGGACTAAGTGGATATTTAAGAACAAGTCCGATAAGCATGGCACTATTGTGAAAAATAAAGCATTGAGAGTGTTTCTGAAAATGAATACTGGAATGAAGATGACTTGCAGGAATCTATGAGAAGTTATATAAGGAATGTGTGAAATTGAGGAAACTCAATAAAGCACATATTGAGGAAATAGATTTATGCAAAAGAGAAAATAATGGACTCCAAGGCAAACTAAGAGAAGCCCTTGGTCTAACCGATGAGTTACAAAAGAGGCATGTGACTTTGGAAGATAAAGTAACAACTCATGAAAGTGAGCTAACTTTGTTAAATACTAAGTTGCAGAAATTCTCCATTTGGACAAACCAGCTTGACAAACTCCTAAGTTTAGGAAAGTCCTCTAGTGATAAGAGTGGTTTAGGCTACTTTGAAGAGAATCCTGATGCTCCTTCAAGCTCAAAAGCATTCTATAAAAGTGTGAGAAACATAGTGTTTGTTCCTGAAATGATTGAGAAAATGAAGGCTCATCCATCTGAAAAGGGTAAGAAGCCTTTGCAAGTGCAAAAATCAGTTCCTCCTCCCAAAAGACAAGGAGCTCGCAACATGAGCCACATATGTCATCACTGTGGAAAGATAGGCCATATTAGACCAAACTGTTTTAAATTAATGAGTCACTTTATGCATGCTCCCACATTCGTTAAGAGTAGAACTGCTTATCCTTCTAGAAGGGGTAAGAATCACATGAATGGCCCTAAGAATGTCTCAACCTTCTTGAGACAAAGAATTCACAAATCAAGCCCCGTGTGTCATCATTATGGTAAGATTGGTCACATCCCACCAAACTGTTTTGAGCTTAGGAGGCATACCAAGAGAATTGAAAAGCCCTACTCAAGAAAATGGGTACCAAGGTGGATCATCCAAAAGGGAAAGACGCAAGCCACACATGGTTTTGGTGCTGTAGACTGACAGGTATGCATTACTTGCATTTTTGTTTTATTTTGTTGTTGATTTTTTTTTTGTTTGTCTAGTTTCTTTCTCGTTGTTTGCTGCTCGTACATGCACTCCATGATTGTGCTATATAATAGTGGAGTTGTTAATTCTAAAATCTAGGTTCATGTGTCTTTTGAGATTTGTATCATATACACATGTTTTACAAAGATTTGAAACGTGAGTATCTCTTGTAATCTGTGACTGGCATCACACACTTCACTCCAAACTCGATCAATTGACATTTCACCACTTGTGAGTTTATTGGGGAGGCAATCAAAAGTTGGTAGGAAGCTCTACCTACATACAGAATTGACCACAGGCTAGATGACCTCATCATAGTCCGCTTGTGCAAAAATATGGTATCTCAAAAGGAAAAGAAAAAGTGATGTTGTTATAAAAAATAAAAAATAAAAAGGGTGAAAAACAGAATAAGTTTTCTGTTTTCTTGAACATACTGAAACAAGTATTTAAACAGAAAGATTCAGGTCCTAGCAGCATTGGGTTTGACTTTCTGTATCTGAAAAGATCTTTCCAAGCACTTATGGTTTCATGTTCAGCCCAACCCCGCTCACGCTTTACGGTTGAAATTTCTTGATTAAGCAATGACCGCTTTAAACACACACGTCTACATTACTTGTGATACTTTGTTTTTACCTGCATGTTTTATGAGAATATGATGCTCCTCTACATTTGATATATACTCTTGGTGTGAAAATTGACATTCTCAGTATTTGTCCAAGTCATGTGAGTGTTGTGTGTTTCAAAAGTGGGCAAAATATGCATTTCTGGTGGTCTCGCTCAACCCTCGCTAGACACCGCTTGAGCGACAACCACTCGACAGGCCGCTCGAGGGTTTTAAGTTTGCTCGAGAGAATGTCTGTTATAAAAGCCCAACGCCACTCGAGCCACAGTGCACTGTTTCGCAATTTTCTTTCTCCCGTGTGTTTTCATCTTTTCTCAAAATATGTCGGTTTAAACTTGGATTTTCTTCCGAAATCACCTCCAAATCAAGGTAAAACCCCTTCTCTTTTGTTCTTTCATGATTTGGTGAATTTCTTTTGGGTATATTTCCATTTGTTTTGCATATGGGTTTCGGATTGGGGGTGTTTGAGAAATTTCTTGAAAATTTTCATTTCTTTTGGTTTATTGAAGCTCTTGTGAAATCATGGTTGTGTATTTGGGTGTACTAAGGAGGTTTTATAAACTCTCATGGGTTTTTGCCCGAGTTTCTCACTTAGATGCACTCCAAGTGTTTGGTAAAATACCTCAATGATGTTTATTTTCTCTTTTTCATCATGCATTGGCATAGCATTGTTTCCATACCTATTTCATGTCTATCATAGGTTTGAGACATCTTTTGACTAAGATTGCATTGTGTTTGAAGGTGTTTTATTTTAGAAGAGGCATGGGTCGTGCATATGGGTTGGCATTGGCATGCATATGGGTCATTTTGGACTAGGCATATATCATTGATCTGAAAAATGAAGAGTGAGACATGGGCATGCACCGAGTCTTGCATTGTCGGTTGGCATTGTTGTGACAGCATGGTTGGCATGTATTCATCAGGTCTTCACATTGCCTTAGCTTTGTCTAACGTCATTGACTCTGTCTACAGCCAAAACCATGTCTCGACGTGTTCGTCCTCGCCACAACCCCCTGCACCCACTGAAGTCCACTTTCGTAATGCACGAGCCCAGGAGTTGTATTCTTAGAACTTCTATCATCGTACTCCTATTGTCGAGTGTGAAGTATCTCTACGTGAGCTTACCGAGACTATCATTCCTCGCATATTTGAGTCTCACCAGTGGCAGGCCTTGACCATTGGTCATCTCACTCCTTCTGTGGAGTTGGTTAGGGAGTTTTACTCCAACATTCATAACGTGTCTGTTGATGACTCGTTTGAGGTCAGTCTCCAGAACATTGTTTTTCGAGTAACTCCGAGCATGATAGCGGATCTGCTAAATGCCCCTCGTGTATCCCATCCTATGTTTACCTATACACGGACATCTCCTCCCAGTCTACAAGTCATTGCTGGATATCTTTGTTGTCGGCGTAGTAATTGGGAAGGGACGAGCCCTATTTTGACTGCTCGTTTTACACCTGATCACCTCATTCTTAATAGGATTGTTCTCACTAATTTAGATCCTACTGGTCATAATAGTGATGTGGGTCTTGATCGTGCCACTCTACTATACGCCTTGATCAAGGGTGTCTCCATTGATTTAAGAAGTCTTCTGTGTCGGGTTATTATTAAGGCATATCGGTCCTCCAAAACACGAACTGGTTTGCCCTTACCTTGTCTAATCACCCAATTGGCCCTCTCCCAATCAGTCGTTTTACTTCCTCCGGAGCCTAGAATTGCACTTAAGGCTCCTATTGGTCGTAGGACGGTCCAGCTTAGTCGTGCTCATACAACCCTGCACCCTCTCCTTGTTGAGCACCCTCCCGCTCCCTCCTCTCAGCATTCGAGCTCTCGGCCATCCAGTTCTCAGCCGTCTACCTCGGTACCATCCACTTCGACCCCCAGTTCGTTTGAGCCCAGTCTTCAGCAGGTTCTTGAGTATCTAGCCCGTCTTGACGTCCAGTTCAATACTATAGATGCTACGGTTCACAGCCTTAATGTTAAAGTTGATAATCTGCAGCAGTTTGTGACCCAACGTTTCAATGACATCAAAGGGCAGCTTAATAAGGATGATGAGGATGCAAATGGTGATGATTTAGACCCTTTGCCTGTTGTGACAAAAATGGGGAGTAGTACAGTACTAACTCAGGAGGAGTGTGGAGTGTTACTTGTACCAACTCATGGGAAATGCTAGTTGTTTAGTAACACAGTGTTACTAACACATTTTTTGGGGGAACAACAGCTTTTGGTTGTGTCTATTGATTTATATCTCATGTTAGCTGCTGTTGTTTGACTAATGGTTCTTTGAACTCAATTTCTGATTTGTTGCTTAATGAAATATTTCTTTTCTAAAACCTGTACTTGACATGACTATTCATGAATTATGATTTGTGAATTGCAAACACATTTTTGTGTATATGTGTATGGGTATGTTTAACCATTTGCTAACTGTGTGCAGAAATATTTCAACATGTTCAAGAATATGGATCTAGTGATGGGTGTGCTAGGATTAAGTCATATGTATAGGTTAGAGGTTTTGTCACAGAAATGCCAAAGGGAGAGATTGTTGAGGGAAAAATGAGTGTATTGGCATATTTTTGTGAAAACCTGTGTAAAATAGTGTTGTAACAAGTGTTGTTACGGAAAGGCTTGAAATGTGCTTGAAGTGTGCTCGTTATTGGTCAAAACAGATGACTTCGCTCGACCCTTGCTCAACAGGGCGTTCGAGCGAACTCAGGCAGATTGCACCGCTCGACCCTCTCTCAACAGGGCGCTCGAGCGAACTTTAACAGATTGTACCGCTCGACCCTCGCTCAACGTAGCGCTCAAGCGAAGTCAAGCAGATTGCATCGCTTAAGCCTCGCTCGACACTGAGCTCGAGCGAACTCAGGCAGAGTGTGCTGCTCGACACTCGCTCGACACTGAGCTCGAGCGAACTCACGTAGATTGTGCCGCTCGACCCTCACTCGATACTTCGCTCATGTCAATATTCCAGATCACTTGCAATTTAGGGTTTTGAAGTGCCTTCTTGATTGGAACTATAAATAGAACAGCTTAACTTCTGTTCTAGGGGTGGAGAATCAGAGCAAAAACCCTAAGGGCCTCCAAAAACTTCTTAGAGCAACCTCTCTCCCATTTGGTTGATTCTCTCTTGGATAAACACTTCTCCACCACAACATACTCAAAATCAACTCTTACATGAGTCCATTGAAGTGGACATATTTGTTGGCTGGAAGAGTCCGAAGCTGCTGTTGATGCAGAGATCAAGAGGTTCTCATGGAAAGCTATAGAAAGGTCAGAATTTCGACACTACATACGTGTAGAGATCAAGTGGGTCACTCGTGGTATTGCAAGCCAAGTTTAGCTACTAGAAAGGTTTTGTGAGTGTCTCTAAATTGGTTGTAATGAACTAAAATTTCTATAGTGGATTTGAGGTGGTGTCTTACACCCGGAGTAGTTTTAGATTTTGAAGATGTTCTTCAAATGAGTTTCCACTCTGTGATCAAAATCATGTGTTGATTATTTGTGTTATTTGATTCATTTATTAACTACTTGTTTGACTAATTTTCAAAAGGCCATAAAAATTAGATTACACCTATTCACCCCCCCTTTAGGTGTGGTGTCGTGTAGAACTACTGTTTTTTTAGTTTTGAAGAATGCAAACTTAGGAATTTTTGAAGATGCAACGGCCAATTCATTTGAAGAAACTTTTGATAAGTTTTCTCAAGAAGTGAATCTGGGCCATATTGGAACCGTGTTTTAAGCTATTGGAAGGAAAGTTTAGAAAAGCCACATAGGGTACTTTGCTTGAACTCTGCTCATCATTTGAAGAAATAGTTGAGTTCTTGGGGTGCCCATTTTCTTAAGTAGAGACAAAATGTATAGTAAATGATATCTCAAGGTTGTGGTGTTTTGATTATTTGAGCAAGTTAGAGGTAAATAAAAGTGGAATAACCCACAACATGAAGAACGAAAACCTTTTTCACCAGTGTGAGGTTGGAGACTGGGTAAATTACTTAACATCTCAAATGTCAAAGAAACTAGATGATATTTTTAAACATGATAAGTTTCATGGAACTGAGTAACATATTTTAAGACATCCAAAGTTTCCATCCCCGTTAACGTTGCTATGTGTATATATATATATATATTATGTGAACGTCTTTAATATTGTCAATGTTGGAAACTAGGAATGTCATGATCAGTATAATAAGTCTCTTGCATCCTTAGAACATTAAGTTTGCATTTTCTTGGAAAAATAAACTTTTTAGATTATCCTCAATCATCATGTGTACACGTGTTGATATGGAATCAATAAAATGCATTATTAATGTTGTATTTTCAATTTTATTGCCAATGTTTTGGTGTCACTTCTTTCTCAATTTTGTTCATATACAACTAATATTGCTAACAAGAGTATACTAAGTCAAAACTTGGCTCCGTTCAATCTATTAATCTATCTCTAATAACAAGATCACCTCAATAGATTTTGCATATTGGTATGCATACATGCATATACACTGACGCTGGACAAAATAACGATTATTCTATAGGTAGTTCCAGTAGATGATTCACAGGGAAGAAGAGGAGAAAATTGCCCAAAACACAAAGAGAAAAATTCTCTAGGGTTTAACTGAATATTATCAAATCAAGTAATCATGAAAATCAGTCCACAAGCTAGACCATTATAGCCAAAAATCGTGTTTATCCAAATTTTGCCAAAAGTAGCAAAATCTCGAAAATCACTCCAAATTGAAATTCAAAATAAAATAAACAATCTGTAAAAAATGGGACCCAAATCGGGTTTAAAATGACTTCCTAACTGACAAACGAAATATTACCATAAATAGTAAAAAATAACTAAAACTAGTGATTTGGAGGAGAAAACAGAAAAATCTGATGTCGAAAAAAGGGCACATGGAGCTATATGTGGACAGCGTGCGCGCCGAAAAGAACTTTCTAAATTGGGGTCTTACGTGCGATTCCAATGCCCGTAGCTAAAGTTATGGCCAAAAGACTGAAATGTACTAAAAAAGGCCTCACTTAGGAAAATATCACAATCAATTTCCGCCTTTACGCTGATATGCCAACTCATGGTATCTCAGAGCCATCAAGGTGCAATCTGACAGCTCAGCATCATCTATCTCAGATCCCCCTGCATCAACAACATTGGACCATTTTGATCATCAGTTCATCAACATTAATAACACGAGTAGTACTTGAAGGTATAATTAATGTTAGGGCATGCAAGAATGAAAGTTTTGTTTTTGATTAATCTCCACATTTCTTCATTGGAAATTAATAGCTTCGATCGGGCTAGAGATAAAAAAGATGGTGAAATCAATTACAGCCTGGAAACTAATCATGTGCTTGTGATTGTAATTTGTCACAAATTAAAGGCTCAAGTATATAATAATGATGATAACAAATTAAACGAAACCAATTAAAAAAAGAAAAAAATATATGATCTGCTCGTTTTTAATAATCTATCATCCATTTCTCCAATTAATATTATTCTCCTTCAATCAGCTTTATTATGAAAAGAAGCTCGATCTCATGATCAATGACACGATGATATGGTGAACACAAGCATTGGTCTATTTTTGCACACTTCACAATTATATTTAACATTATAATTAATTACAATAATGTAAATAGAAAAGCATATTCAGTTTGCTTGTATTTGCAGTGAGAAGGGAAAATCATAATTCCACTGCCCAATGAGAAAGGACAATCATAATTCCACTTAGGATTGTAAACCGATCGGTCTAGACTAGAGAAACTGACCGGACCGAAGTTGGGACCGGTCGGTCTCGATCCCAAAATGTGTGGACTGATTACAGTTGGTCCAGTCTCGGGGTCTATTAATTTTGGACCGGACAAGACTAAATGGACTGAACCCTATATATATATTTAAATATTTTTAATAATTTAATATATTATTTTTATATAGTAATTATATAAGTTGATATGAATTTTATCTAATTTATTATCATTAACTATATAAAATTTAAAATAATATATGCTATCAATTAATAATAAATCATAAATCATGTGATAATTTATATTATTATATATAAATAATTAATGCATCATACATTCATATTGAGGCCTGCTTTAAATAGTGAAATCAAGATAAATACTTTGAAAATGGGGATGAACAGATGTTTTATAAATACTTTGAAGAAGAAATAAATACTCGATTTCAAGATTTTATAATATTTTTAGTTATTAGAATCATGAATCTTTTAATAATGTTAAATATTCAATAAATATGCAGTAGGGCTCATTTATATGTTTATATCTCCCTCAAGTGAATACTACGCCTAAAATTCAAATAGAGATTCTAAAAGATCCAAATCTTAAACGCAAACTCCAACCAAAATACAACAAAGCAAAGCGATGTAAGAATATTTCGAAAGATGCTATTTGGGCATATATGAATACATAGAACGTACGTGTCTAAAGTTTGTGCATTTGGCCATTGATTATAGACGACTACAGAGCTCATGCATAACTTGTTTTTATAAATTAAACATATTTTTATTAAAACAGAAATTGAGATGGTCCACGTATTAATCAAGATAAATACAAGAGAAGCTAGGAGCAAGAGATAGATTGAAGTCTAGAGTTATAGCTCCAAATAAACAAGGTATTGAAAAAGAGACTTTAAACATCATCGAGAGAGCAAATATCAAAATCCCGATCATTTTCTTCATCCAAATATATGATAGCAACAAAATTAGAAAAATAACAAGAAAAAGTCTCCATTGGCGCCCCTGATAAATATAATGCCACGTTGCCTTTTTTATTTCTATTTTTGGTAATTTTGGCATGCCTTGGTTGTTCATTTTCTCTACTTATATAACAATAAACAAAGCGAGACCCAATAGTATTATCATTTCTCTTAAAATTATGTCTACACTTCAATCACCTTCTTCTACTACTGATCTTGAGCACCTGGAAGAAGATGGACCAAGTCAAGAATGCAAAGACGTCAACATAGAGAAAGGCCAACTAAGTGAGTACCATGGATTTTGGATCCCAACTTGGTCATTGGAAGGAGTTATGGCATCACAAAAACAATTTCAAGCTCATGACACTGATATCTTATTGGTGACTGCTCCCAAAGTTGGTACTACCTGGTCAAAGGCCATCTTATTCGCCTTAGTGAACTGGATGCACCACCCAAACCTTCAAGAACATCCTCTACTCACAAACCTCCCTCATGCTCTTGTTCCAATATTGGAAGGAGATATGTACAATGAAAAAAAGGTTAAAGATCTCAATCATGCCTCTCCAAGACTCCTTTCAACTCATATGCCTTATACTTTGTTACCAACATCTGTGAAAAACTCAACATGTAAGATTATGTATGTATATAGAAACCCTAAAGATACTTTTGTGTCACTTTGGCACTTCGTGAATAGGGTGCATTCAACCACCGTCTCGTTTGAAGAAACTTTTGACAAGTTTTGTAGGGGAATGAGTCCATTTGGCCCTTATTGGAATCATGTTTTGAGTTGTTGGAAGGAAAGCATCGAGAAACCAGGTTGAAAAATGTTTTTCTTGAAGTATGAAGAAATGAAAGAGCAACCAACCACCCATTTGAGAAGAATAGCTGAGTTCTTGGATTGTCCATTTTCTTCGGAAGAAGAGGCAAAAGGTATTGTGAAAATGATATTTTAATATTGTGTAGTTTTGATAACTTGTGCAACTTGGAAGTGAATAAAAATAGAAGGTTTCGTATCCCAAATCATGAAACAGCATTATTTCGCCAAGGCATAGACCATGCATCATTTTTTTGCCGAGGCAATAGTGGAGATTGGGTGAATTACTTCACACCTCATATGACAAAGAGATTGGACCATATTATTGAAGAAAAAATTTATGGTACTGGATTTAAATTTTAAGTCTTTTAAGTTACGTCATTGTTGTAATCAATTCCTAATATGTACTGTACTGTTGTTGATATTTTATAATTAGTAGCTAGGTACATTTCGTCGGAAAGTAATCAAGTTCGTTGTATTAAATGTGTTGACGGTTGGTTATAAAATGGGTTTGCTGTATAAAGATTGTCTTAAGGATAATATATGTTGAGACTTGTTTGGAAAATAAAATAAAGTTGTACTAATTTATTGTCCATTGATCAAAGGAGATGGGAATTAGTCCAGAACGATGATCTTATCTTCAGTACATAAGAGCTCTTTAATATTTTTAATATATCAAAAGATTTTTATCATATATATCAACTGTTCATTCAAATCACAAAAAGTCATGTTAAACCATTTGTGGAAGATACATTATACATACATTCATATATATGCTTGGTATTGGTTTGCATTTTTAAAAGGAAAGAAAGTCTGGTCAGAGAAGGGAAAAAATAATACTAATTAACTTGACGAATAATATTTTTAAAAGGAGAAATGCTAAGTGTCCCGTTAGTGGATCTTGATAATGGGTCTCGGCATATTGGCCTTCTGCGGCCACCATTTTTTTTTTTTTTTTCATCCAACGGCTCGTAACTTCATAAATACTTACTTTTACCTACAAGATTAATGTTTTGGGAAAAAAAAAAAATGCTGCAATCGCCACTAAAAGCAGTTTTTAGCAAAAACATGTCGCCACAAATATTCTTGACAAAAAAGTCAATTTCGACATTTTCAAGAAAATCTACGAAAATGCACAAATATATATGCTTCCTGTTCTTGTATAGCTTGCAATGAGCAAAAGCGTTAGCATTTTCAAGAAAACCTGCGGAAGGCACAAAAAAACATAATGAATTAGCGATGATGTTTTATTTTAATTAGTTTTGAAACACGTACGGATACTTACAATCCTACATGATCAATCTCTGTTGTACCGATCAAGAGGTTTTCATTTAATTTGTTTGTCAGCTTCTATTCAAGTTTCTTTCCCTCTTTCTTTTCTAAGTATCAGACCCCTTTTAGAAGGAAAAAAAAATCTATATTTAATTAAACAGGTTTACTATTGGGGTGTGTGGATATCATTTATATATATATATATATATTGAATAGGCAAGACCATCCCAAGAAGATAAAGTATCCCAATTAATTTGATGGTATAATTCATATATGTATATATATTATTTGTAAATCTATTATTTAATGCTCTGTCATGGAATGATGACAGAATGGAAAAAAATAAAAAATAAATAGATTTACTCAATAGACATATAACTTAAAAGGTGGAACAGACAAGACACGCCAACCCTAACATCCCCAAAGACTCGCAACATTTAAGAATCTAGACCAACAAGTGGACAGGAAGGACAAACATGGAACAACCCTTCATTCCTTGACGCTAAGCATGGGAAGTGACAGCCTTGATCATCTACAATCGAGGCGCTATCCAAGAAGTCATGCCGTATTAATGACGCCGCCCAAGTCCCACATTGTATTAAAGACTCAGTTGAAAATTATTACGGAGAATGACATGAACCCCTTGTTATAGGGTACAAAATGTCATCATAAATTTTGTATAAAAGCTGGCTCCCAAGCAGGAAAAATTCCTTATGAATTTTGCTATTCTCCAACCATCACTATACATACAAGAGACTAACTTAGGCATTAGAAGTTCACTAAGCCACTCCAAGCCCACTTTCTCCCATGTGTTTGCATGTGAAAATCTAAATTCGAATTATTAAGACCTTGTTCAGGCATACGAAACACAATGCTAACACCTTATATATGTAAATGGACATTATTTTAAGGTTTACAACCACAACACGAGCCAAGATCCCAATACAACTACCCCTTTCTCTTCCTACTAAAACTATCTACACTTTAACAACCTTCTTCTCCTTTCCTGGAGCACCTGCAAGAATGATCATAATTAAAGAGAACATGCATGGGTCCAACAATCTGCATGAAACTAAACAGCAAAGCATGATCATAATTAAAGTGAACATGCATGGGTCCAAGAACCTGCAAGATGCTATTGAAGTACTTGATGATGTTTTGGAGATTTATATGCTTGAAAAATTGATATTATGCATATATATTATTATTAGCTTATGCTTCCTTTCATATCTCATTTCTCAAAATTCCATAAATATTTTAATTCAAACTATTTCATTAATATTTATAAATAATCTTATTATTATTAACAAATTTTTCATCTCATCTAATTTTTGTAATCAAACGAGGCAAACTCTAGTATATATTTCTTAGTGGACAAGAAATAAATACTTGATTTGAAGATTTTATAATATTTCTAGTTATTTGAGTGAGTTTTATGTAATAAAGTTAAATATTCAATAAATATATAGGGTTTATTTATATATTTATATACATCTCAAGTGAATTATAAGACTGAAATTCAAATAAAGATTCTAATCTTATATACACCCTAACAAAAATATAACAAAGTATAGTGATGTAAAAGCTCGACAGATGCTATAATTTAATAATAAGTTGGTATATCTTGTGCGAATGGAGGATTTATTAATGATTTCATAGTACTCTTTTTGTTTTAATTTTATTTTATAATGTTGATCGACTCAAATGGGTTCAAGCTATTGCTCTCATGACATTAAACAACAAAAAGATGGAAATCTCAAAAATTATTTGTGCCACAATGAAAATGCAAAACATGCCTTCCATGAATTTTATGCATGTGCCCCACCACAGACAATACTGTACCAGCACAAACGTCCATGCATGCAACAGCACAAAGATAGCAAATAAATATTTTATAACCAATAATTATCAAGCTAATTGCATGCATGTCACACCAACGGACTTATTATTCTATTATTATCTATTCATTATTTATAAAAAAAAATTAAAATTTTTTTTATCATTATCTTTTAAGTATTTTTTTAAAATTTTTAATCATTAAAAAAATTAAAATATATATATAATTTTATTAATAATTATTTCTTTAATTATTAAGTAAAATAAAAAATTAAAAAAAATTAAATAATAATAATAATAAATAAATAGTAAAAGGATTGTGACTCTATCAATTTTTGAAAGGTAAAACAAATATTCCAAGAGTCGTATCATCTGGTTTTGAGTTAGATATTTGATTAGACGTGGACACATATGGTATGTTATCACTCCGTATGAGAGAGAGAGAGAGAGAGAGAGAGAGAGAGACAGAGGTAAGATTCATTGCCTTTGAAATCTGCCCAGTTAGCTTTACTTATTTTAATAAAGAAGATCGAATATAAAGGTGTCGACTGCTGTCGGTACAATTTTTCACATCAAACAATAAGCTCTAGTGGTGCCATAAGGATCCATCCAACTCGATCCAATTAAATCAAATTTTTTGCGATATGGATTAAAGATGTCAAATTGTATTAACGAATCGTATATATATTATGTCAAAATATATAGATTATATTATATAACTCAATCTTAATCTGATTCATTAAATTTATCATGTCAAAATTTTAAATTCTAACACGATTTATTAACATAACGGATCATATCGTGTCAACCCGTTTTGACCTATTAGTAAATATTATGAAATAAGTTATCATGATATAATTCGATCCATTTTTAAACTGTTTATGTAAATGAATTGAATTGATAAAATTAACCCGTTTAACCTGATTAAATTTAGCATAATTTTATATAAATTTTAAAATTACAATATTTATAAAAATTAGAAAACTAACTACAAGTCCAAAATTATAATCCAAACAATATAAATATTGAAATTAAAATTCTAACAATTTTACTTTAAGGTATAAGAGTATAATTGTAACTTTAACTTTCTTAACATGTCATAACGGGTTATAACGAGTTAAAACAAGTTGACCTATTATCAACCCATTAAGTAATCGTGCCTTAACGAGTCAACTTGTTTTGACCCAAACTCGTTAAAACTAAATCCTAACCCGTTAAGACTACAATCTGATCATCCATTTCTCCAATTAATATTATTCTCCTTTGATCAGCTTTATTATGAAAAGAAGCTCGATCTCATGATCAATGACGTGATGATTTGGTGAATGCACACATTGGTCTATTTTTATACACTCCACGAATGTATATAACATTATAATTAATTACAATAATGTAAATAGAAAAGCAAATTCATTTTACTTGTTTTTGCAATGAGATGGGAAAATCATAATTCCATTTAGGGCTGTAAGCCAATCGGTCTAGATTGGAGAAACTAACCTGATTGGACTGAAGTTGGGACCAGTCAATCTCGATCCCAAAATGTGTGGACTAATGACATTCGGTACGGTTTCGGGGTCTACAAATTTTGGACAGGACCAAACCGAATGGACCGAACCCTATATATATTTTTAAATATTTTTAATAATTTAATATATTATTTTTATATAGTAGTTATATAAGTTGGTATGAATTTTATCTAATTTATTATCATAGACCATATAAAATATAAAATAATATATGCTATCAATTAATAATAAATCTTAAATTATGTGATAATTTATATCATTATATATAAACAGTTAATGCATCATAAATCTATACATACTCTATTATTTACACTTAATTAAAATAATTAAGTAATTTTTTTAAATACCTAAGTTGCAAGCAAGTATGAATAATCTATGTACAATGAAATTATTTAATATTTATTAATCATATATAAAATTTATGATATTATTAATAATTATGCATACTAAAAAATAAAGTCTAAATCAGTAAGTAGTAACTATTAACATCATAAATATAATTATAGTATAATATTTTTTTAATGAGTTAGTTACATAATTCACATTAATAATTTACTTAATTTTAATTTAATAATTTTAAAAAAATTAATAATTTACCTGAAAAAAGAAGAAAAAAATAAAAAATAATTAGGCCGGACTAGTCTCTATGGATGTTCGGTCTAGTCCGGTCCCGGAAGGGTGATAGACTGATTCCATCATTTTTTCAGTACTGGACCAATTTACAATCCCTAATTCTGTTTATCAATCGGTTAGAAATGCAAAAGAATATATAATAAATCCATTAGACACTCAATATAATTCATCCATGCAGAAGGGAAAAGAAAAATAAAAAATAAAAAGAAGAAGAAGAAGAGAGCTAAACCATATGCGGAAGATACATACATATATGCTTGGAAAATGATTGAAGCAACGCTCAAACATCTTCGGATATTTTTCTTAACTCAGTACCCCATGATCTACTCCAACCGACGTTCTCTGGATAGGCCAGGCGGTCAACTATTTTGTATGAGTAATAATGTTAACTACAATAATTTTTTTTAAAAAAAAAAAAGAATTTATTATAAAAAAAATTAATTTTTATATGAATTTAAGATTTAATAACTAATTTTTTAAAACAGAAGTACGGCAGAAATCCTAATCTTACAAATATCATTTATCATTTTAAAACTATATGCTTAGAAAATGATTGAAGTATTGGGTTTTTAAATAGAGCATGACATGACATCCACACAATATATTTTTCAACATATTTTATAACTACGTTTTAAGGCAATGATATTTTTGTAAGTTGATATTATTTTTGTAATTTATTTTATAAAAGTACTTCTCGTTTAAAAAATAATTATATTAAATATTATAAAAAATATAGTGTAGATCATTTTTCTCTTAGATATTTTGCTTACCTGTGTGCCCCCTACCAACTTCAACCGACATTCATTCATCTTTGGGTAGGCCAGACAGCCGGATCATTTTGGAAACAATAAATGCCCTGCCTGCACGCGCATTAGTGTTGATCCCGAAAGGTTGGTTTAGTTAGAGGACGACGGACGTTGCTACGTCCACAGAAGATTTCTACAGATCTTCTACCGATCAGTGTATTTCTCTTTTTTTCTTTTTTTTAATTTTTCTTTCAATATTTTTTAAAAATAAAAAAAAATCACATATTTATTTAAAAACACTTATTTAATGACTAAGTAAAAAAATTTTAAAAAAAATCAAAACAATTTTCGGTAAAAAATTTCGGTAATCCCTTTATGTGGGATTAGTGTTTTCCTTAGTTAGCTGATGATATTAAAATTGGGACCGGTGGTTGAATGACACAAAATTGACAGACAACGACAACTACCTTCCGTGATAAGATTTTCATTTAAGAATAAGAATAGTGCTACTGATCACGACAAATGCATCTCGATATATATATATATATATTTAGAGAAACATATTTTTAGAAAATGTTGTGAAATTTTTTTATATGTGCAAGAATATAAAAAAATAATTGAAAAAAATTAAAATTAAAAAATACCAAATAGTTTTATCGGAACCATATTCGGACTACACCCTTGGTGGGTATAGCACCAGCTTAGAAATAATGTTATATGTCAGATGAATGTTACCGGCAATGGATCTCAATTATTATTATTATTTATTTAGTTAAAAATTAAGAAATTATTTTTTAATGATATTATAAATTTAAAAAAAAATATTTAAGAATATAAAAAATGTATAAAAAATAAAAATAAAAAGATTAAATAGCTTTATTGAGAGAATTTCTCGAACAATACTCTCTCAGTAGGTATAACACGACTTCATTTAATTTGTTTGTCAATTTAATTAGTATTATTTTCTGACCAGACGTTTTTTATTTAAAAAATTGCAAATAGTAAATAAACAGATGTTTTAAAAACGGGGATGAATACTTTAAAAACGGGGATGAACAGATGTTTTATTTGAACTCTAGTACATAGAGTATTTAAAAAGAAAACAGGTCTTTTTCAACATTAGAATTTGTCGCAAAAAATATCACAAATTGCCGCAAACAAACATTCACTACAAGAGATATGGGTTTTTATCATGAAGTATTTTTTCCAAACTCTACATCCATGGCAAATACTTAGCTAATAACATGAAAACTGTTTGTGGAGAAAACAATATGATTTTTTCCATGAAATCATGTCCACGAGCAAGATTTGGTGGAAAATACTTACCTAATGTCACAAATAGCATCTGTGGAAAAAGAAAATAACATTTTATCATGTAATCACATTAGACAATTAAAAATTCGTGAAAACAAAAAAGATTTTACCATGGAAATTAAGTTGCCGCAAATAAATACGCATGAGATTTTAAATCTCCACCCTTAGATCACTTAGATCCTAATTCCCTCCCATATTTCCCCCCGTCTGATCTCCCCCTCCCTCCAAAGTCCAAATGCCGTATCTCCCGACTCTCCCCTCCCCCACAAATCGAAAACTCTGTCTCTCTCTCACTCTCTTCCTCTCTCACAACCGCCACCACAGATGCAGCACCACCACTACGCGACGCAGCACCACCACCACGATACGCGACTTATCCATCTCGGTTTGACTGTCCCTCTGTCAAATCTCTCTCCCTTCCATTCTTTTCTGTCTCTCTCTCTAGGCTAGGGCTCCGCCGTCGCCATCTCCACGCATGACATCATGGTTGCCCACAACTCCTCTGCGTCCCTCTCTCACTTTCCCCTACGTCGATCAACCCAGACTCACCCCTGAACGCCTCCATCAAGCCAACAACACCATCCCTCCCTCGCTGTGGATATTCCACCATGGGTCGGTGAGATCCAACCGAGGCCCCCAATGCCAACAACCCAAGAATATTCCACGGTGAGGTATCCCCAAAATTAAATCCCTCTCTCTTATTTTGATTTTCCAGATTAGGGTTTTAGATATGTAATTATTTCTCAATTTTAGTAATGAAAATATACCCAAGTTAGCTAATGAAATAGAAAAGAAAAAGCCCTAATCTTGATAGAAATGGGTTTTGGTGATTGAATTACATCGGTACCAATGCTGAAGATTTACTTGTGTTGAGTGTGCGTTTGAGAAATGGATTCTGTAAATTAAATTCTGATTGGGGTTTTTTCAAAATCCACTCTCCCAAGGCCGGTGATCAATTTCCCCTGTTTTCGAATGATATTGAAATGTTTACCATGATTCTCGTGTTAATTCAATTATTTTGCATGTTGGTATTTTTATACTGCTACACAAGTGCATGGCTTGTGACGCCCCCAAATCTCCACGCCCGAATACGGAGAAATCGAGATGTCCGGATAGTGACAACCCGGGTCACCATCCCATCGACGGGTGCCAAGTGTGTGCAAAAGCAACAAATGTGCACAAAGAAACACGCAGCGGATAACGAAAGTCATAACTAAGTACCAGAATTTTTCTTAACGTAATACAAGCTGTTTAAAACATACATAAATAAAATATTACAAAAACACAAATACAGTTTTAAACCAAATATAAATCATAGCATCAGCAACCTGGCAGAGCCGCATCCTCGGGCTCAGCCTCCTCCTCTTCGTCCTCCAACTCTGCACCAAAAGCTACGGAACCAAAAATGGTACCGCAGGTAAGTAAAACCCAAACACTACCAGATAAAAACACATATAGAACTCAAATAATATGCATGAAACATGCCCAATGCACAAACCCCATAAAACACGATTTTTCCACACACGCCAAAAAAAACCCATTTGGCCCAAAAACACATCCTTTCTGAAAAACACGCCAAAAGTCACATTTGGCCTTTATCCGTCTCAAACCATTAGCCATATTAACTGTATGCACCATGACCTCCCCTAGGGGTCATCCGCACACCCTAGCTCCAGTGCCACACCGCAGAGTACCACCACGCATGTGACACCTAACGAGCGATGCCCAGTTCCGTGCCCCGCACGTTCGTAGCCAAGCATCCTCTAGCCCTTACCAGCGAAGGGCCACGGAGTCGGTGCGTAGAGCGATGCCCGGTTCCGCACCCGGCGCGTTCGTAGCCAAGCAACCCCTAGCCCCCGCTCCCGTCGTCTAGCGACAACTCAGGGGACATCACTCAGTTTATTCCGCTCCCGAGTGACCAGAGGAGCTCCACCGGGATAATACCCCATCCCAGCTTGGGGTCGTGATACACACACACCCGTAAGACCACTTACGCCAATACATAGGCTTTTCACACTTAAACAAAGACACACGTGCATGCACCATGTAATGCCATAACAATGCACAAAAATAACCAACTAACGTAAATCAATAAAACAAGTAACTCCGTCCTCCATCCATCCGACCCCCGAACTCCTCGGACTCAGTCCGGAATCAACCAACCAGCAGATAAAATAAATTGAATGAGCAATATATATTTAAATCTGAAAATAGGGTTTGGAAAATACTTACAGCACTATATGGCAATTTTAGAAAACACGCGGCGTTGCAAACGGCGGCGAAAAAGCAACGTCACAGTGAAAATTCACTGTGGCCGTGGGTTGTGACAAACCCACTTTTGAACGGGGGCAAACTAGGGCTTGGGATTGATAGGGAATGATCTAGGGATGATTGTGAAGCTATTGGAAGTGGTGGTTGGCCGTGGGTGGCGGCGAAATCGCCGGAAAGAGGCCGGATTTCCCAAAAAGGAAAGCTAGCTCGTAGGAGCTATTCCGGTGGTCGTTGGAGGCCGGAAATAGGTGGGTTAGGACGGCAAGGGACCGGTGATGAAGTGGTGAAGAAATGGTGGCCAGAGGTGGAGCGACGGCGGCGGATCGGAGCCAAAGCCGTGCGGGCTTTAAGGAGGATTTTCGG
Source organism: Carya illinoinensis (assembly GCF_018687715.1). Lineage (NCBI taxonomy): Eukaryota > Viridiplantae > Streptophyta > Magnoliopsida > Fagales > Juglandaceae > Carya > Carya illinoinensis. Next base: position 5,109,487 of record NC_056756.1, read on the forward strand.
CCAAACGGCCGGCCGATTGGGGGTGAGTTTCGGTGGGGAGGTGCGCCGGAGGGAGACGAAGCGAATGGGACCTGCGGTGAGCCGCACGGTGGCCGGACGGCGGTATACCGGGGAGTTGAAGCTTCCGGCGTGAGGGAGAGAGAAGAGAGAGAGAGAGACCGGGGGGCTCGAGCAGGAAAGAAGAGAGGAAAAAAAAAGAAAAGAAAGAAAAAAGAAAAAGAAAGGAAAAAGAAAGAAGGAAAAAGACAAAAAGGAAAAAGAAAAGGAAAAAGGGAAAGAGATGTAGGGAAAAGACGAGGTCTAATCCTCAGTCCGGGAAAAACAACACTAAACCGCCGAAAAGAGATTAAAAACTGTAAACAATCAAAAGAAATAAAACAAAACATCAATTAAATTAAAAACAATTTTAAAATGCAAATAAATTAAAATAAATAACTAAAATATTAATTAAAATAAAAACAACTATTTCAGCGAAAATACACTCAAAAGCGGGTCATCACATGGCTTAATTCTCATAGCAATTTTTGTTTCCTTGCAGTTTTTTTTCGAATGATATGAACATGCTTACATATCTTTGAATATATGTATTATCTCTAGAAAAAAAAAAATTAAGTAATGGATTGCTTTGCATATTGGTAGGGATATTGAATATATATTATCTCTCGAATAAAGTATCTTGCTCACATGGGTGCTTGTTCTTTGGGACATGCTATGACATTCTATTCCTTTGTTTCATACTTGGATCTTATTTATTGCCTTGATAGTTAGTTTTCACTAGCAGGATTTTTTTATCTCTTGCGGTTATGTATATTGCCTTTGTATTTTAAGAAGTTAATCTCCAAAATTGGAAGTACTTTGGTTTGTGATTCAGCAATGGGATTATCAAAAAAAATGTTTTCTTTCCATGATGTTGAATCTTTTTTACTTTCAGGAGATAGTTTCAATATACCCTATTTTATCAGTAGCAGAAGACAAGTGTAAGCTTGTCAACTGCTTTTTATTCTTGAATCTCTATTTGTATGTCAGCTGAAGCTTCGCATGCTTTTTATATTTTCTTACAGTGTGTAGCCTCTCATCCAGACACAAGGATGTTGTTCCTCAATGGTAATGTTTTTGGTATCTTCAATATGTGAAGACTTTTAGCCATTTTGCTGCCATGTTGTTAAATGTTGTTGCCGTGTTGCATGGAAAGTGGGGGAGCTGAAAGTTTTTTCTCTTCAAAACTTTGTTTTCTTGGGTGGGAGCCATTGTATGTAATGGACTAAATGTCCATGACTTTCTTATTTCGGTTGTAAACTCTAGTTAGGTATTTTTCAAGTATACACCCTGTGTACTTGGGATTTGCCTTTTATGTTGAATAAAACTTCTTGATTACCGATAAAAAAAAAAAAGTTGCATGGAAAGTGTGATGACCCGCTTTTGAGTGTTTTTTTCGCTGAAATAATTGTTGTTATTTTAATTAATATATTAGTTATTTATTTTAATTTATTTGCGTTTTAAAATTGGTTTTTAATTTAATTGATGTTGTGTTTTATTTCTTTTAGTTGTTTTAATGGTTTTTAATCTTTTTCGGCGGTTTATTTCGTTTTCCCGGAGTGAGGATTGGACCTCATTTCTTTTCACATCTTTTTCCTTTTTCTCTTTTTCCTTTTTTCTTTTTCCCTTCTTTTCTTTTTCCTTTCTTTTTCTTTTTTTCTTCTTTTTCTTTCTCTTTCCCGCGTCCGAACCCCCCTGAGCTCTCTCTCTCTCTCCTCCCTCTCCCTCACGCCGAACACCTTCTCTCTACCGGCCCACCGCCGTCCGGCCACCACTCGGCCCCACACCGGTCCCATTTTCTTCCCCTCCCTCCGGCGCACCACCCCTCCAAAGCCCACCCCCAACCGGCCGGCCGTTTGGCCGGAAAAGCTCCAAGAAGGGCGCACGGATTTTGCTCCGATCCGCCGCCGTCGCTCCACCTCCGGCCACCACTTCTTCACCACTTCATCACCGACTCCTTGCCGTCCTAACCCACCCATTTCCGGCCTCCAACGACCACCGGAACAGCTCCTACGAGCTTAGTTTCCGATTTGCACTTTCCGGCCATTTCCGGCGATTCCGCCGCCACCCACGGCCGTTCATCACTTCCAATAGCTTCACAACCATCCCTAGACCATTCCCTATTAATTTCGTGTCCTAGTTTGTCCCCGTTCAAAAGTGGGTTTTTCAAACCCACGACCACAGTGAATTTTCACTGTGACGTTGCTGTTTTTCCACCGTTTGCAACGCCGCTTGTTTTCTAAAATTGCCATATAGCGCTGTAAGTATTTTCCAAACCCTATTTTCAGATTTAAATATATATCGCTCATTCAATTTATTTATTGTTGTTGGTTGTTGATTCCGGACTGAGTCCGAAGAGTTTCGGGGGTCGGATGGATGGAGGACGGAGTTGTCTGTTTAATTGATTTATGTTGTTTGATTATTTTATTATGCATTGTCATGGCATTGCATGGTGCAAGCACGTGTGTTTGTGGAATTGTGTGAAAAGCCTGTGTAATGGCGTGAGTGGTTTTACGGGTACGTGTGTATTACGAGCCCAAGCCGGGATGGGTTATTATCTCGGTGGAGCTCCTTTGGTCACTCGGGAGCGGAATAAACTGAGTGATGTCCCCTGAGTTGTCGCTAGACGACGGGAGCGGGGGCTAGGGGTTGCTTGGCTACGAACGCGCCGGGCGCGGAACCGGGCATCGCCCTACGCACCGACTCCGTGGTCCTTTGCTGGTGAGGGCTAGAGGATGCTTGGCTACGCACGCGCGGGGCGCGGAACTGGGCATCGCTTGTTAGGTGTCACACGCGTGGTGGTACTCTGCGGTGTGGCACTGGAGCCAGGGTGTGCGGATGACCCCTAGGGGAGGTCATGGTGCATGCGGTTAAAATTGGATAATGGTTTGAGAGGCCAAATGGGACTTTTGGCGTGGTATTGGGCCAAATGGACTTTTGGCGAGATATTGGGTCAAATGTGACTTTTGGCGTGTTAGTTAGAAAGGTTGTGTGTTTTTGGGCCAAATGGGTTTTTGGCGTGTGTGGAAAACTTGTGTTTTATGGGCTTTGTGCATTGGGCATGTTTCATGCATCTTGTTTGAGTTTTATGTGTTTTTATCTGGTAGTGTTTGGGTTTTACTTACCTGCGGTACCATTTTTGGTTCCGTAGCTTTTGGTGCAGGAGATGAGGATGAGGAGGAGGAGGCTGAGCCCGAGGATGCGGCTCCGCCGGCTTGCTGATGTTATGCTTTTCTTTATGGTTTTAAAACTGTATTTGTGTTTTTGTAATATTTTAGTTATGTATGTTTTAAACAGCTTGTATTACGTTAAGAAAAATTCTGGTACTTATTTATTGACTTGCTTATCCGCTGCGTGTCTCTTCGTGCACATTAGTTGCCTTTGCACACACTTGGCACCCGTCGATAGGATGGTGATCCGGGTTGTCACCATCCAAACGTCTCGATTTCCCCGTGTTCGGGCATGGGGATTTGAGGGCATCACAGAAAGCACAAGACTATGATTACCCATGAACAATATGTTATGTGATAAACATCTGGAAATACAGGGTCTCTAGAATTATGGCTCCAGGAGATTGAATTTTGATGGATAAAAGACTAACTTAGACTATATTAAAATAACACCAACATTGTAGCTTAGACTCTGTTTATTTTGATAAGTACTTTACATGGGCAGATTGGGATTTTTCTTGTAAACATGTTAGTAGAATTAACTGGTTTTTTTTTTTTAGAAAGTATTATTAGTGTCAATTTGAATCTTGGAGATTTGTATTTGGTTTTTTAGCTTATATTAGACAATTTTTTATGCTCATTTTTGGCTTAACCTCATCTTTTTTTGCTTTCACGAAAGGTTTTTTTTTTCTAAATTCTTTTAGCATTTGCTGCGAAGACAACTCACGGCAAATACTTTTTATTTTGTCGGAAGAAGTTTTTTCCCACAAATGTTGTGGTGGGTAATACTAATACCCACCAGTACCTCTCATGGTAATTGCTCATACTCCCACAAGCTTAAACGAAACTGGACGTGCTTTTGCGATGCGCTTCATTGGCTCTTGCCACGAAATGTGTTATGGGAAAATATAGGTATTGGCCACGAATTAAATCTTTCGTGGGTGATAATACTTTTTGCGGCGAGTTTTACGCCACGAGCTGCCCACAATCACAATCTGTGGGAATAGGGTTTTTCTCACAAAAAGTCGGCTTTTTGCCATGAATCGTCTCCTTGGGAAAATGCCGTATTTGTAGTGATATTGCCAACGATTTAAACAGAGCGAGTGCTCCGCAAGGCATAGAGATCAGCAAAATATCTGGGCTCCTTTAGTTGCACATTTAACAGGATATGAAATGAAATATTTTGTTATAAATTAATTATTATTTTTATTTATTATTAAAATATAATAAATAATTTAATATCTTTAAATTTTAAAATAAAATTAATATTAAAAATTTAATTATATAAGATAAAATGATATAAAATAATTTGATTTTATATAATCAAACCAACCATAAATGAGCTAGTTAGGTGTGGGCTAATGTCTACTCCAAATATCCATACAGTGTAAATAATCTTTTTAAAATACTTTTAACTATTAAAAAAATAAAATTTTATTAATAATCATTTCTTTAAAATATAAAAAAATTAAAAAACAAAATATATGAGTTCACATATTTAATACAAATCTAGTATATAGAACTTAAATTTTGGAGATCAGAAATAGATCAGTGTGTAAGTACGTATTACGTTTACAAGACGTCATTCATGAGATCAAGCTTCCTTTCGCATGCAAGCTGATCGAAGGAGAAGAATATTGGAGAAATGGATGAGAATTAGGTGACCAGGATATTGAAAAGAAAACGCTAAATCAAACCATGATTTTTTCCATTCAATTTTATTGTTTATGCATTTTGTTTTTTTAATTTATTTTTTTATTTAATGAGAAAAGAAGTGATTATTAATAAAGTTATGTATTTTTTTAATTATTAAAGATGTTAAAAAAATATTTAAAACAAAATAATAATAATAATAATAATAATAATAATAATAATAATAATAATAATAATAATAATTTTGTGCTAGCAGTACACCCTTACCGCTGGGTTGCCCACTACTAACAAGATTCAAGAAGAGGAGTGCGGTAACTACAAAAAGATTATACAAAAATAATAACATAAAGTACGTGGCTTCATGTAATTTGGCATATATATTTTACAATAAAAATAATTTTACAATCTGATAAACCACAACAATCCACATTAATTTATGAGATTCATTTTATATAGTCACTTTATGACTAGAGTATTTCTCATATGAAAATTAAGCAGATCTAAAACAAAACTTTCATTCAGGTTGCATGTTGTCGGTCTTTATGTATATACCTTCAAGTACTCGTGTTATTGTTTATGAACGGATCAAAATGGTCCAATGTTTTATGTATGTATGCATGGACTATGGTGATGCAACTTGAAGTCCTAAAATGTTAACCCTGTACCATGAAACCTGTTTTTAGAAATGTGATCGATTTTCTCTACCGTTTGAGGTTGAAGTAATTTATTTAGTCTCCAACCCCACCTCGGTGAAAAAAGGTCTCGCTCGTTGTTATTTAATACTCCACTTTTATTTACTTCTAAGTTGCTCAATTCAAAGAAACCTCTATAGCTCCTAGATCGCTTTGCTTTGTTGCATGTATACTTTAGTAAACTTCTTTCCTTTTTCAAAAAAGGGTCTCGTACGAAAAGAAAACTTGAAAGAAATAAATTAACATAAAACCTCATTGGTAATTCATTACATCTTTCTCTACTTTTTTGCTGGTTTTCTTTTCTTGTGATTTGAAGGAACACTTGATATTACTACAAATTTATTTTAATTCTTAAACAAAGGTTAAGAGAAGTGTTACAACAAACTCATTTTATAACCAACCGTTAACACAAACTAGCGTTGACAGCAATACAACACATTTAATTATTTTTGCTGACAAAATGTCAACTAATTAAAAAAGCATCAACAAGAAGTTCAGTACATACTAGGAATTGACTATGACGATGATGTAACTTAAAGACTTAAAATTTCAATCCAGTACCATGAAATTTTTCTTTAATAATATGGTCTAATTTTTCTGCTATTTCAGGTGTTAAGTAATTCACCCAATCTCCAGTATTACCTTGGCGAAAAAATGCAACATTGTCTACGCCTTAGCTAAAAAGTGTCATTTTATGATTTGGGAAATGCCACTTTCTGCTTTTGTTCACATCCAAGTTGTTTAAGTTATCAAAACTGTTGTAGATGGAGACAAAATAGTAAACGGTGAGTCATGCACCGTTTGCTTCTTTGGCACATTAGGCACCGTTCGGTGCTTTTGTATTGTTAGGCACCTCCCCAAGCATCATGCAGCAAATTGCTGCAACGTAGTGATCTGCTCTCCTATAAATAGGAGAGCTTAAGGGTGCAGACAGAGTGTGCAGCAGAGAGAAAATAGAGAGTGCTGCGTGTGTGCAGGTAGAGTGCATCAGAGAAGTGCATCAAAGTGGGTGAGAGAGAGATTTCTGTAAAAATTATTTTTATAGTGAAATTACAGCAGCTGTGGACGTAGGCAATTGCCGAACCACGTTAAATTTCGTCCCTCCTTTATTTAGAATCGTCTCTGTGTCAGAACAGCTCCCAACAAAAACTACACAACCTTGAAATATCATTCATTGTACCTTTTACCTCTTCTTCTGGAGAAAATGGACAATCTAAGAACTCAGCTATGCTCTTCAAATAGGTGGTGGGTTGCTCTTTCATGTCTTCATACTTCAAGAAAAGCATCTTTCAGCCTGGATTTTGTATGCTTTCCTTCCAACAACTCAAAACATGATCCCAATAAGGGCCAAATGGACTCATTCCCCTACAAAACTTGTCAAAAGCTTCTTCAAGTGAGGCAGTAGTTGGATACACCCTATTCTGGAAGTGCCAAAGTGATACAAAAGTATCTTTAGGGTTTCTATATACATACACAATCTTACATGTTGAATCCTTCACAGATGTTGGTAACAAAGCATAAGGTAAATGAGTTGAGAGGAGTCTTGGAGAGGCATGATTGAGATCTAGAACCTTTTTTTTAGTGTAGATATCTCCTTCCAATAAGGGCACAAGATCATGAGGGAAGTTTGTGAGCAGAGGATGTTCTTGAAGGTTTGGGTAGTGCATCTGGTTCATTAAAGCAAACAAGATCGCCTTTGACCAAGTAGTACCAACTTTGAGAGGGGTCACTAATAGGATATCAGTGTCACGAGCTTGAAAGTATTTTTGTGATGCTATAACTCCTGACATGGCCCAAGTTGGAATCCAAAATCCATGGTACTCGTTGAGAAAGCCTTTATCTTGAGGGCCTATATCGTTTGGCAGGGAAGATATGTTGCCGTCTTTGCATTTTTGACTTGGTCCATCTTATTCTAGGTGCTCAAGAACTGTGGTAGAAGAAGGTGATTGAAGTGTGGACATGATTTTAATAGAAATAATGGTATTGTTGGATCTCTCTTTGTCTTGTGGCTATATATATATAGGAGAAAGGAACAACCAAGGCATGTCAAACTTGCCAAAATAGAGATTAAATTGGCCACGTGGCATTATATTTATGAAGGCAATGGTTTTTTTTTGGGTATTTTGGTCATTTTGTTTCTATGATGTATTTAGATGAAAAATATGATCCTACAAGAAATACAAAAACCTGTTTTTCTTGTGGTGTATATATATATATAATTGATCAGTATTTTGATAATTGCTCTCTAGATGATGTTTAAAGTTTCTTTTTCAATACCTTGTTTCTTTGGAGCTATAACCCTAGACTTCAATCTATCTCTTGCTCTTAGCTTCTTTTGTATTTATCTTATATACGTGACTATCCCTATTTCAAGTATTAATAAAAATCTGTTTTATTTATAAAACAAGTTATGCATGAAGCTATGTATTTTTCAAAGGAAAGAAAGTCTGTTGAGAAATAAGGATAAAAGAATACTAAATTACTAATTAACATGAAGAAGAAATTAAATGAAAATCTTATTAGCGCAAAGAGTATCTGACAATTTGTAATTGTCTGTGCCCATTAAATATAAAAACTATAAGACATACAACTCTTTTTATAATTTTTATATAATTATGTTGTAAATGAAAGATATTTTTATAAAAATAATACTATTTTACATAAATATTCTCATTTTATTATAAAAACACTTATAAAAATAATTGTACATGTTTTTTTGATTCCTTGCTCTTTAAATATTGTCTTTACTAATACCAACCTTTCTAGATCACCCTACATGTGCATGTAGGTTGGGCAATTGGAGATATTTGAGAAATAAAATGAGATGAAATATTTGTGAATAATAATGAAATGATTTGTAAATGATAATAAAATGGTTTGAGTCATGATGTTTTATAGAATTTAAAAAAAAAAAAATTGAGTAAAAATATTATAAAATTAAAATATTATTATAATATAAATATTATTATAATAAAATTTTTTAATACTATATTTATTTTAAAATTTAAAAAATTGAATTAATTTTTTTATATTTTATTTGAAAGTTTAAAAAATTATAATAATTAATTTTAAAATATTTAAAAATAATACTATATGAGAAGATGTGTACACATAATAGTAATCATGAAAAGGGTAAGAAGAGAGCCAGAGGTCGGTACGACATAGAGGTCAGCAAAATGTCTAAAAACCCAGTGCTTCAATCATTTCCCAAGCATATACACGTAGAAAAATGATAGGGATCCGCTGGAGCTCCTGCTATTATTATTTTTTTATTTGGTAATTATTTCTTTTAATTTAGTAATTAAGAAATTACTTTTAATAATATTTTGATTTTAAAACAATTTAAGAATATTTAAAAAATGATGTAAAAACACAAAAAAATTCAAAAAAAAAAAAACTCAAAAATAAAAAAATGACAGTAATATGACACATTTAATTATTTTTGCTGACGAAATGTCAACTAATTAAAAAGACATCAACAACGAGTTCAGTGCATACTAGGAATTGACTATGACGATGATGTAACTCAAAGATTTAAAATTTCAATCCAATACTATGAAGTTTTTCTTCAATAATATGGTCTAATCTCTATGTCATCTGAGGTCATGTGAAGTGATTCACCCAATCTTCACTTTTGCCTTTGTGAAAAAATGGCGCGTTGTCTATGCCTTGGCGAAATAGTGTTCTGCTATGTTTTGGGAAATGCAACTTTCCGTTTTTATTTACATCCAAGTTGCTCAAGTTATCAAAGCTACACAACTGTAAAATATCATTTATTATACCTTTTGCCTCTTGTTATGGAGAAAATGAGTACTCCAAGAACTTATCCTCTTTAAATAGGTGGTGGGTTGCTGTTTCATTTCCTCATACTTCAAGAAGATTATTTTGAGGTTGTTTTTCTATGATTTCCTTCCAATAACTCAAAACATGATCCCAATAAGGACCATAATTTTAATAGAAATGATATTACTATTGAGTCTTTGCTTTGTTTTATGGCTATATTTATAAGGAAAAGGAACAACAAAGATATGCCAAACTTACAATATATAAATATATATATATATATATAAGGGCAATGTGTATATATATAAGGGCATTGTATATATTAAAAGAAAACGGTTACTCGTAAATTTATTAGAAAGCACCTTAATTACTTATTATGTGAGGTTATGAAAGTAGGGGTAATTTTCTAACATAATATTTAATGTTTGCATACCCTTCTACATGTGTATGTGGTGAATATTGAGCTAGTACTACTGCTGTTTTACCCCAAAGAAGTTATATCCCCCCCCCCCCCAACTCCCCAGCTTGCATGTACTCTTTAAATACGGTGCGGGATAGACCCCTCCGCCCCCGCATGGGGCAGATGGAAAAATTTTTTCCCATCCCCCGCCCCCTATGTGTGGGGGCGAGGTACTCCGTCCTGCATGACGAGGTGCGGATTGGGCGGCAATCCATCCCCCCCCCCCCCCCCGGCACACCTGCTGGGCCTTGGGCCCAGAAGTACCTTCTGGCCCAGAAACCTCAGCACAGGGCTAAAAATGGCCCATAAGCTTTTATTTTTGGTCCAAAAAAACTTGTAGGCCATTTTTAGCCTATAAAATTATAAGTAAAAAGACAAAAAATTTTAAAACCAGAATAAAAAAAAAAAAAAAAGTGTCTTGGATCGTAATTGATTTTATGGCTAATAAAAGTTACTAGTCTAAGAGTCTAATACCTAATAAACTAATAATAATAACTAAGCTATTACAAAATTGAAAGGCTAAACAATTACAAAATTACAAACATAAAAGTGTCCAAAGGACATTGTATCAACATTACAAATCATTGAATACAAAATATGAACAAATAATTAAAAATTGAATATTCTAAAGAGGGACTCAGAGAGCTGTCAGCTATGACTTGTCTTTGACTGTGACACTTGGAGCGGCCTGGACTTGAGCACATTTTTATATTGTAGAGGTGCTAGACGTCGTCTCATATGTTACTACAAGAATTAATATTAAAATTAATAATGATGAAATCAAAATGATTATAAATAAATCAAAATAATAAAATAAAAAATAATTATCAGGTGGCCCAAATCCAAATTGATCACCACCCTCATCAATCTCCTTAAAATATAAAATATTCGGGACATGAATATCCTTTCCTATTGTCCAACTCTGTGTGCATATAAATGCCTCTACAGTTGTAGGAGACAATGAACTACGGAACTAATCCAATATATGACCTCTGGTACTAAAGGCTGACTTTGAGGCAACGGTGCTAATAGGGATGGCCAAAATATAATGGGCAATTTCAAAAATGATGGGATATTTCTTTGAGGCATTCTTCCACCATCCTAATATATCGAAATTATCATCATCATCTTGGATCATATCCTTTGACAAATAGTTGTCTAACTCGAAAACCACCTCCGTAGATTGATTGACTAGTGTGAGATTCTATGCGAGGGTCATAATCCATGGCATTCTGCGCTTCTTTGTAAGAGGCCCGGTCACGGTGTCTGTAGAAGACGTTGGGGTAGGTGTATGTGTCTTGGATGCAGTACCACCCTTAATTGCATTAAACTCATCATACACTTTAGTCAGGGTATCTCGGGCCAATTCACCAATAAGTTCAGTCCATAACTGATCATGAGCAAGTCCCAACCCATATAACAGGCCTGAAACTTTTAGACGGGGATCAAGAATAACAGCCATATATAACAAAATATTTATTCTAGTCAAATCTTCCTAATACTTGTCATATTTTAGCATCATGGTCACTGTCATCCCCCTCATCCTTTCATTGGAACCCCTACGCATATCTTCTAATTCTTCTTTCACCCTACATATTTGTTGATAAAACCCATGGGATGTAGGGTACAAAGAACCAGATATATTCAATGTGACATCATAAAATAATTCTAGAAAATCAAACAGAAATAGAAACTACAACCCAATCATCATCATTAGGCTTTCGTAATCCCCCATGCTCATCAAAGTATTTGACATATTGGATATCTTCATCACCCAATAATTGAAAGGATTCTTGGGCCGCCTTCAACATCAAGAAGGTTGAGTTCCATCTGGTAGGAACATCAGTACAAAGACCCTTCTTCGATGTTATGCCCGCAGCCTTTGCAATAACTTTAAATTTCTCCAATCTAAAAGGAGAAGACCTCACAAATTTCACAGCCATTCTAACTCGTGCAACTGAGTTATCAACATCTTTCAATCCCTCAGTCATAATTAAATTCAAAATATGTGCAGCACATCTAACATTCAAATATTCAACACCCAAGAATGTCTTATTTGCATCTTTAAGATAATTCTTTAGATATCCCAAGGTAACATCATTAGACGATGCACTATCAACCGAAATAGTCAAAAAAATTTCCAACCCCCACTCCTTTATTGCGACCTCCAAGGCCTTCCCAATCGTCTCACCCTTATGATTAGTTATTTGATAAAATTTAATAATCTTTTTGTGAAGAATCCAATCAGAATCAACAAAATGCACAGTCAATGACATGTAATTCATATTTTGGATAGAAATCCAAGTATCGGTAGTGAGGCAAACTACCAAACCCGCAAATTGGCCCCTCAAAACATCTTTATCATGGAAGTACATTTTTTTAATATCCTTTGCCACAGTGTGACGAGAAAGAAGTACAAATCTCGGTTCCAACTCTTGAATAAATTATTGGAACCCTTTATCCTCAGCAAACTGAAAAGGCAACTCGTCCATGATAATCATACGTGCTAACTTCCTTCTATATTCATCGGGATTATATTTCGTATACCCCTTCAATGTTGGACCCCCGACCCCACTACTCTCATCCGTCATTTTAAAATCTAGTCTAGATTGACCATTCTCTACTAAGGATTTTAAAATTGGACTCTTCTTGCGTTGTTCCTTTAAATGGACCTTCAGCTGGGATGTACCATGTTTCCTATAGTGACATCCATAGATTTTTCCACAGTGATTATATTTAGTTTGTGGGTTGTTAGGGTCACCACCCTCTAGTTTGGTAAAGTGTTGTCAAACTATGGATGCAGGTTTCTTGCCCTGTGTGGGCTTTGAGGCAGGGTAAGGTGTATTCCCTGTAGGGGTAGGAGTAGGGTTAGGTTCTGGGGTAGGGGTATTGGCTGGGGCAGGCGAGCTATCACTGAAATCCGAAAACATTCTTGATTCTCCAACACAAAAAAAAAAAAAAAATTCAAAGTGCAATCTAACACAATCATCAAAAACTACATACAAATAGTAGACCCACATATTTTTTTAATTTTTTTTAGGGGTTTCATTGATTAAAACCCGTAAAGGGCTTTTGGGGTTTCAATCAATGAAATCCCTCAATTAACACGCATGCATTTTGATATATATGTTACAAGCTGCCAATTAACATGCATCATCATGTATGTGTAAAAAATTTCAAAGCAAACAAGAGAGGAAACCACATATTACAAAAGAAAACAAGAGAGGAAACCCTATTCAATCTCTACCCAAATTTACAAAAACAAAAACCAAAAGGATTGAAGATTAGGAAAAAAACACATAAAAATTCATTAAAAAAAAAAATTAGGGTTTCAGATTGGAACCTTTCCAATCCGAAACTCTAAATTAATTGAGGGGTTTCATTGATCTAAACACATTACATTCTCTACTAATGTAATGTCACTACCCGTTGTTCAAACCATCTTGGGAACTCCTCTTCATGTTTCTGGTCTATATCATTTACTCCTAGTTCCTTGAGCATGTTAATATGATAACTGAAATTGATGATTACCACATGTATTTTATATTCTTAGAATTTTGCAAAAGTAAATGAGCGAATATCAAATTAAGAAAAGATTAGAACTTACTTCAAGTAATTCTCTATCTCAGGGCAATTGTTCAGCACGTACAACTGAGCTTTCTCAAACTCTCTTCCACATAAGTCATAACCACGTACTGCACTAAGTGGACGTACTTGTTGGGAAAAACATTTCGTTGTCTTGCTCGGTCATTTGAACTTGACCCCCATCATTTGAACTTGATGTGTCTGTGCCACCTTCATTTATAAACATTCTCGCACCGATGTCACCTAACATTTTCTCCATATCCTCATCATATTCATCTCCAACAACATCTGGCTGTATATCTTCATCGATCTCTTCTTCTTTATGTTGAACCTCGAATGAAGTTGGATATGGTTCGCTGTATAAGACCCAATCAGTATAACCCTTGTCAATACCTTTCACAAACAGATGCTCTCTCACCAAGTCTATCTTATAAGAGCACAAATTTTTGCATTCTTTACATGGGCATCTAATACGCCCATCACTATCACATGTACCCAATGCAAACTCTAAGAATTTCTTAACACCTTCAGCATATACGTTGTAATTCTGACCCAATCGATCACTAAGTCACATCCAACTCTTATCCATGCCGACTATCTTCATTACAAACAATCACGTGTGCATTAACAAACAAACATGTATCATGTATCATGTATCAATCAAGGAGTATCCCGCCTTACACCAGGTAATTGGTCATATCCCATTCGAAATTGTAAGATCATAGTCGCAAACCTATCCTCTATAATCTGTCATGTCCAACAAAATTTCGACAGCATCTCCCCATAGTTCTCCAAATATGCTCGTCTGGTTGTGTGCACCGACAATTAACACGTCCATACACCATCACCAAATATGCATATCCAGAGAACAATGGATGAATGAATCTACCAAAATTTTAATGCTGGACGTATAACAGATATAAATCGATAGTTTGTGAGAATGATCTTACAATTCCAAACTGTCCACTTTGGACAATTCAAGAGTTATCAATCTTTCAATTCATCCAGATTGATAATTATCGAACGGGTCTAAAGTTTATTTTGATGAACAAGCAATATAAGATATGCTAACATGTATCATACAAACAATGCAACATATGCTAATTAAAAGTCAATTGATTAAATTAAATATTTAGTATTTAAGTATTATTAAATCTTAACTATTTGCATTTTAATTCCAAACTTTAATTTTATTAATTTAAATAGTTAGTATTTAAATATTATTAAATCTTAACTATTTGTATTTTAATTCCAAACTTTAATTTTATTAATTTAAATAGTTAGTATTTAAGTATTATTAAATCTATAATATTTGCATTTTAATTCACCTTCAATTCATTAATTTAAATCTTAAGTATTTACGTATTATTAAATCTTAACTATTTGTATTTTAAAACATAACTTTAATTTTATTAATTTAAATATTTAGTATTTAAGTATTATTAAATCTAGAATATTTTTATTTTAAATAAAATTAATTTTATGAATTTCAATAGTTAAGTATTTAAGTATTATTAAATCTTAACTATTTTTATTTTAATTAACCTTCAATACTTTAATTTAAATATTAAGTATTATTAAATCTTAATTATTTGTATTTTTTTAAAATTAAGTTGATTAATTTAAATTTTAAGTATATGTTCAATTATAAACTCTTAATTATTTGTATTTTAAACTAAATTCATATACTTAATTTAAAAATTAAGTATTATTGAATCTTAATTATTTGTAGTTTAATTAATATTGAAATTGATAGAATTAAAGATTTAGTACTTTTTTAATTTGTAATTAATATTTTAACACTGACCAACATAACGTTCAAACGGTGAACAAAACCGTTCGAACGGTAAACGTGTACCATTTCAATAGGTCTGGAATAGATGTCTTCAATCTCTGCCAACATATATGTTACTCATTACATCAAACGAAAGCACACAATATCACAAACTCAGTGTAGCAAATGAAAACACTTATATTCAAACCAAAATGAGTCAAAGATAGCATAAATACTTGGTTTTGATAGATGAAATTGCAAGAGCACATAATGCCAAAACCTTGAAAAAGCTCTTCAAAAAACAGTAAAAATAACCTCTTAATCCGAAAATATACGAGATGGACGAAAGCTATTAATATTTGGGGGCTGGATTGAGAGAGAATGGCATTGGTTGGAAGGAAATGAACTGGGAGCGACACTGGGAGTAGTGAGACGAGCTTGAGATTGTGATGTTCTGTCGGCTAAATGTAGAATATTTACGTTTGAACAGTCACTTACTAACCGTTCGAACATGAAATTATTTTGCAGAAAAGTTTTTCCCCGTGATTTTAACGTTCGAACATGAAATATTACGTTCGAATGTTAATATCCCGGGTACAAAAACATTCAAATGCAGAATAATAAGAGTTCAAACGATTTTCACACCCTTGGTCAGTGTACCTTTTTTATTCGATTAAAAATTGGATTTGCACTAGATTATAGCTACTAATATCCTCTAAAAGTTTCAAGCCAAACTGAATCAAATTAAAGTGCATTTCTTTCCGGGAGTACAAAGCCTAAGACATTCTATGTTCATAATGATATTGGTCATTGACAATGTCAGTTTCATGCATTATAGCACTAAACAAGAGCTTTACAATATGAAATTAAAAAAAAAAAAATAGAAAGGCCCTTGATATATCAATTACGAAGAGATCACCATCATGCAGTGGAATCAAACTGTAATCGAAATGAACTGTTTTTTATCTAATTAGCTTTACAAATTCAAGATGTCAAGTAAAATAATAATGTTAAATTGCTAAATAAGACAGAGGAAATGCTTACAAGCTTCTTATCTTGGAGACAATGATTAAGAATTATTTTAAAAAAATGCATATCTTATCTCAGAGACTGCACTTTATTACAGAGTCTCTTTGGCCTCAAGAAGGAATGAATAAACTTGGCATATGATTATTTAGTTTGATCTAATGAACAACTTGACATCGGTAGCTATAACATATATGCTTGATTATATATTATAATCAAATATTACTATATATGTTAATATGTTAATATATTAAACTATATATAACATATATATACTATCATATATAGTGTCATCTATAGTGCTAGAATATAGAGTGTTAGTTAATTAGCTTATAACAAAAATATAATATGTTAATATACTAAACAAGTCATAACATGCATTTACAACAACACTATTATATGTTATATAATATTATTATATAGAGAGCTCTATATAGTATACTATATTATACTACATCATATAACTTATACTATATATAATATAATATAATATAATATAATCTATTAAATGAAAATATACTATATACTATATTATAAATAATAAATATAGTAATCATGAAAAATTATAATGATAAAAATATCATCTTTTAATAATAACCGTAA
Source organism: Carya illinoinensis (assembly GCF_018687715.1). Lineage (NCBI taxonomy): Eukaryota > Viridiplantae > Streptophyta > Magnoliopsida > Fagales > Juglandaceae > Carya > Carya illinoinensis. The sequence goes on from NC_056756.1 coordinate 5,126,269, forward strand.
TTACAGTTAATACGTTCAAACGGTAACCTAATACAATTTGAACGTTATTGCATATATAAGTTGCCATGCACATCATTTTCACGGAAGCCAAACGTGTGCATTTCTAACGTTCTCTGCCGTTAACCGTCGATCTCCGCCATTCAACGCCGTCTTCTCTGTCGTAAACAGTACCCACTCGGTGCCAATCGATCTACACACCGGTATTCTTCTTTTTCAAAGCTATTTACCGTTTAGATTTAGGTTTTGATGGATTATTTGTTTGAATTAGGATAAACCGATTTATCCATCAATACTCACCGTAGATTTGCTTTAATCCTTTGTAGGAATGTTTATTTAAGTTTCTATTTGATTTATTTGGGTGAAAAATCCATGAAATCGAAGGATTTCAAGTATTTCAATGGCTGAGTCGACTCGGTCTGGACGCCCAAATCGATTCGAATACCTTCGAACACTATAAATAGCGTTCGAACGGTATTTACTAACCGGTTGAACGTTTGTTTAGGCGTTCAAACGTTCATCACAAAACAATGCAACCGTTCGATCGTTCTTGTAAATATTGTTTGAACGGTATTCAAACGTTTGAACGTTGTTTTAGACGTTCAAACGTTATGGCCAAGTGGTAACCCGTTCAATCATTCATGTAAACGTTCGAACATTACATAGACCGTTCGATCTCTATGTTAGGTATTCGAATGGTAAACGTTATACATTCGAACGTTGTTTTACACGTTCAAATGTACAGTTTTTCCGTTCGAGCACTATTTTAGATGTTCGAATGGTATAAAATATTTTAGTAATATTTATTAATTTTTTTTTTCCATATTATAGTTCCAATCAATTTTAATTAAAAACAATTTCTATTTTATAATACAATTAATGTCATAATTTAAAAATATAAAATTTAATATTAATGTTTCTATTAATATTAATCACATTAATATTAAATAAAGTGATATTATTTATTAAAAGTTATTTTGTTCACAATGTATTGCTTTATTAAATTGCTATTCCTTGATGTGTACTGTGAATAGTTATTTAATGTATTTTTATTTTTAATGTTGTGTATCTAAAATTTAATTATAAATTTCAGGTTGATTATAATGTCTTCTTCTAGGATGGGACGTAAGCGACGTAATTCTGGTGAGACTAGTAGTGGTCCGGTCAGGGAGAGGATTGTTTCACTGCAGCAATTAGTGAAGATTTCTGATTTTCAGAGTCTTGTCTGGGAGGGTCATTCACTGCCAGCAGTCTTCAGTGATCGTGATTGGAGACCTATCCTAGACACACGAGAGGAAGCATGGGAGCCAGTCTCCTATATTGACATTTTTGCTGAGTTCTATTGAGAGCTCGGTAGTGCCAACCCCGATGACGGAGGGGCCTGCAGGATCTCTGTCTGAGGAGTACTCGTTGTATTTTCACGGGTACTACTTGCTGATCATCTCGGTATTCCCAGGCTGCCAGATTCATATCTGAATGTGGTGCCTAGAGAGTCTGATCCTTCAGCTGAGGCAGAGACACTGAGGAGGAGGCATCAGTTTATATTGATGAGGTCGATACCCTTGCTGATCATGAGGTGAGGGATTTGGTTGTTGGTCCAGATGCTCCACCGTATGACTGGATGAAGAGCATCAAACAGGCAGATTTATCTTCTTTCTTCAAGATTTTAAATTTGATAATTGCCAACAACATTTACCCCTCGGCAGTACAAGATAGAGGTTGGTATTAATCGAACGAAATTTATGATACGAGTCGCTCATGGCATTCCTATCGACTTGGTGGGGTATATATTCGATAGGATTCGATTAGAGTCTCAGTACATTTCGATGGATATACTGCCATTCGGGATCCTGATTACCTTATTTCTACTATTTGTTGGTGTTGTGCATGATGTTGCTGAGCGTAAACGGGAGCCTATGGGACCGATAAACAGCACCACCTCCTCACGCAGCACGGGACACTCGAGACTGCGTCTTCGTGGACATGTTCCAGAACTGGTTGATCCTCAGAGAGATGTAGAGCCGGGAGATCATGGAGTATCAGCTGCTAGGACATCTACACAGGCCGAGGCATCAGTAAACAATGTTACTCATGAGGAGATGGCCGAGATTATGCGTGCAGCGATCAGCGAACAGACATCAGTGGTGATTGATGTAGTGCATATGGAGATCCATTCTACTGTGTCTGTGCTTCGTACACAGATTGATGTCATGTCTGCGACTCAAGTCACCATCAGTACTCAACTGACACAAATATAGGAACGTATAGCTGCAGTCGAGGAAGTGTGCAAAGACTTAAGTCTTAATTAGTACCTTCTATCTTTTTTATTTATTAATTTTTGTTTTAAGCATGGACAATATTTTGTATTTTGTAAATTCAGTATTTAACTATGAAATAGTATTATTTTATATTTTCTAAACTAATTATTAATTTATATTATTCCTATTATTTAATTAACCAATTTCTTATATTTACTAGTTAATATAAATATAATTCCGTAAAAAAAAAAAAAATCCTGGTCACCGTTCAACCCCTTTAAATCATGTTTGAACCGTGCTGATGTATCATTCGAACGATTGAACTTTAATGTTTGAACGATGCATCAATTTCTCTCTAAAAAATATTTACTTAACGTGTCAAAACTACGTTCAAACGGTACAATTTATACGTTCGAATGGTGAATCTTTAGTGTTCGAACGGTTAACTAATTTGGGACAAAATATTTCGTTCCTAACTAGACCGTTCGAATAGTCTGGACATTCCATCATTTTTTGAGAATGAAATTCATATTTCGTTTCAAAATCTAACTTTTTAGGATGATTTTCATTTCGTCCCAAATCAAAATCGTCCCAAAATCTCTTTTTTCTTGTAGTGTTGACATTCCGCTCATAGGAATCAGATGTTTATAGAAAAAGATTTTAATGTTTTGCTTTATTTTATTTGTTCTTATTTCCGTGTTGTAAATATTGAATTAAATTTTTATTGTTTTAGTATATATTTTGCTCTATTTTTATTAATGCTTGTAATATATATAAGTACAAAGCATCAGCGTGTAGTTATAGATATATTTTTTCAAAAATAATGATTTTACCGAATTAGACAAACTTGCTTTGCAACCAACAACCACACAAAAATTTTAATGTCGTCTTCATTAATTCTGTAGAGGATGATACAAAATGATGGACTAGATTTTGTAGAGTCTGGTATCAAAAGACTCATATTTTTATTGGACTTCTATTAAACTTATCGTAGGCTACATTGTTAAAACTATCGATGTTATAAATATATATTAGACTATGTTATATTTGAAACTAATTTTTTTATCTTCTAATCTTTGCAAGCATATAATTATTATATTTTACTTAACTATCATCACCCACAAATATATTATTTTTAAAAAAATAGTTATTTCACCGATCGAATTAAGCAAACATGCATTTTGCACGTTGCTTCATCCTAATATATATAAAAAAGGCTTACAAATATTAACACCTTGTTTGATTATATATTATATGATATGAGATAAAATTTAAAACTTAAATAAAATATTATTAAAATATAATTTTTAAATATTTTTTTATTTTAAAATTTAAAAATATTAAAATTTTATTTTATTCTGTGTTAGAGTTTAAAATAAATGTTAATAATCAAATAAAATTAAGAAGATTTATATAACTAAATGAGACATAAATATTTTGTTAGAAAATTACTCCTACTTTTAAAAAACAACGTGTATATTGACACGTAAGGAGAGATGGTAGATTTCATTTAATTGGACAGCTAAGTAAATCCCCATGTACAACATATATATTATTTTTTAATCTTATCTCATTTCCATCATGTACAGTTTGTTGTCTGCAATGGATGTTATGGGAAGTTTAAGTACATGATGATGTATACCTCGATCGGGTACTGTACTTCTCTATATATACCCATAACATTGACAGTAACTAGGTACGTCTGTACTATCAAGCACGTACTGAACAATTTAGGTGTAATAACGATCATACTACTACATCGGTACTTTGTACTTCCCTTCCTTCTTGAATCATGTTTACACTCGATCCACCTTTCCCTATAAGAAAAATCAATTTTTGCTGTCAAGTTATTATGCTGCGTACATTTTTTAGATGTAACAAAGGGTTAATTACTGTAGTGACATTTTTCTTGTGACGGGACTTAAATTCGCAGTGGGTGATATGTATTACGACGAATTAGACTCGTCGTAAGAATTTATTTTGGTTGTGCACATGGAAATACGTTTGTCATTCTATTGCAGCGATATTTTCCCAGCCGCATTAAACTCCACCAGGCAAATGCGAGGAATTGCCTAAAAATGTCTCTCCGCAATCAGTTGTGCCATCGAAATTTTCTAGAAATTGGCTTCTTGGTGACCATCGACCTTGAAACCTGACACCGTCCACCTCCTCCATGCCGGCGTTCCATGCCTCCTCGCCTGGCTGGTAAGTTGATCTCCTTTGTCTCTCTCTTTATATTTCACCATACGTTCGTATAATTCTCTCTCTCCCTCTCTCTTCCTACCCAATCAAGGCTGCCCCATCGTGCAAACCTATGCGCTTTACAGCTTCCTCCACGCTTACTAATTTGAGCTTACTATCTCCTCTTCTTTCAATCTAGCTGGAGCAGGGTCTCCCTCAATTCTTGTCTATCTCTCTCAGATTTTGGGTTTCTAAAATCACAATTGTGTTTTGGTCATTTGCAAGTGATAGGTAAAATTGCCATGCTTTATCTACTTTACAATAATTTATTTGCGGAAGGATTTGTTTTGAGAGGTTTTTAGATGCTAGCATATACGTACTTGTGAGTTTTTGGGGGTTTGGCCAACATAGAACAGGGTCCTAGCGAATGGGGTTAAATTCATGTATGTGGGATGTTGTATGATTTTGGTGGCAGATGGGGTTGATCGCAGCAATAAATGGATTGATGGGGGATTTTGTTTGATGCCTTTAATATTTCCCTTTGTTAGCTGCCCAAATCTAACAAACAGCTACTGGAACCCGTGTGGTTGTGTGTAAAGCAGAGAAATTGTAATACTGACATGAAATAAGTAGAAATAGGACTGGTATAATCTTTTACTTTACTGAAATATGCTTGCTTAGAAAAACAAAAAAAGTATAAATAGGATTGGGAAATAGTCACAAGCTACATAAAGTTCAACCTCTAGCAGTAATTGAATCATACTAGCTAAGGTTTACAACAAGATCCTTCTAACAAAAAGTAGTTTTTTTTTTTTTTTTTTTTTGGCTTGGTCTATTGTATTACCTGTCTCCCTTAATAAAAAAAAAAAAAAAAAAGTATAAAGGGACATTTGTGGCTAGTTTTCATGAAGGATTAACGAATTTCATCTTGCATCTATAACCAATATGCATGATTTACAACAAGTTTTATTTGTTAGTAGTTTTCATGATTTGTTTGTATCCCTCTCTCTTGGTTTTCTAACTTGGTAAAACAGTGTATTATGTCTAGCTTCCGCAACATCCCTTGTAATTTTCTAACAAACCTTTTTCATTTGATGACAAAAACAAGACCCAATAATTTCTGCTTGGTTCCTCTTCTGCCTTATAGCCATCCTACCCACTTGGAGAAGTTACCATAAGCGGCTACAACAATTTATCATACTTGTTGGATAGAAAACACGTATTTAATTTCCACTCTATCCAAGTTACTAGTTTCATAGAGAACCCAAAAAATTCATTTAATTGAAGTTTTTAGTATAGATAATATAACCAGTTTTTTGGATGTACTGCAATTGAAGAGAAAATGAAATTTTGAGAGAGGATCTCACCTAGACAAATTGGATTTCAAATTAAGTGCATTAATCTGAAATGGTTTACTTATCAAGTTATGTTAAATTATAGACTTGCTTGCTAGCTTGATCTGTGGTTTGCTTAATTTCTGTGAATATAACAATAATTCAAATCAGCGATTTTACAACATAGTAGAAAACAACTATTAATGACATAAAACATCGTGTTTGTAACTTCTCTCTTGTTCCTGACATTTTTTACTTTGATATTGTTGATCTGAAAAACATCCATATATATATTATTTATATATATGGATGCGAATAGCATTCCATTTCAGAATAGTACTGGCCTTTGTGTAATGGTAGAAATCATAATGCTTAAGTAATTAACGCCATATTAACAAGTTGTTGGAGGTTTCATATATATATATATATATGTATTTCTCTTCTTCTTCTTTTTTTTTTCCTCCAGAATGTTATACTTCATGAAAACTCCAGAGATAGATACATATGACAAGTTGTCTAAATTACCAACCAGATCAACTACTGTATTTGGTATAAATGACGCTAACTTGGGAAGATATTGAGCATAACCATGCAAATTCTATTATCATGTGAAACTTTTCAGCTAGCCACAAGGCTGAAATATGCTCTTCCTCTTCCTTCACTCATCCCCCTAACAATGAGTTCGCAGGTAGTCAACAAACCTCCTCCTCCCCCTTCACTCATCTCCGCCACCCTGCACTACCCATCCCCGCTACGCTGCACTACCCATCCCCTCCCCTCGAGGTCATCTCTCCTCCATTCTCTCTCCTACTTTTCCTCCCATGTTGCCATCTACTTTCTCTATTTAGCTTAGTTTTCCTCCTCCATCAATTTTTATCTTTCTTAAAATCCACCATTTCTTTTTGGGTCAGAAAAACATTCCCATTTTCTCTTCTGCCCAGCTCTCATCTTCTCTCTGCGTCTCTTGACTCTATGGTTCAGTGGCAATAATTTATTCTTCATTGGCTATGGTTAGGGTCAGGAGGTTTATACATTTACACATCTTTCTTGTTCTTCCTTTGGTTCACCACCTTCTTTTTTAACATTCAGTTATGGATTTTCATTTTTTATCCAAGTTATTGAGTTGTGCCTTTGTTAAATTGACAAAGGACCTTCTCTGTTGTTTATTTTCTGATTCAGCCTTAATGAAGTCTGTGGTGGATCAAAATTAATACAAAATATCTTGCAGGATTTTCAAATTGTCTTTTCTAATATATTCCATTGACGGTTTCTTTTACTATCTGCTTGAACAAGGCTTGAATCAGTGCAAAACTTTATTAATTTTGGTGAAGTCCAGTATTTATTTTTTTACTTTTTTAAATGGTTATTCTTCAAGGGGAGGGGTATTTTGTGTTGGGCAGGGGAGATGGATTGAAGGGGAGGGGTAGTGCGGGGCAGGGGAGATGGGGAAGGGGATGACTACATGCCCTTGGTTGTCGAAAACCCTTCATCAATCGTTGTAGAATGCCCCACGGCAGCTCCACCTATTCAAATGGGAGCAACATAATATATCCATAGTACCACTTGAGCTATATATATATATATATAGTCGATGCTGAAATTTGATCATATATATAACACCCTGGGGAAGCTGCTGTTATGTATTAAAATTGCTGAAGGAACTTCCCTTGCATGCATGCAACATATATCACCTTGATGCAATATGCCAGATCATTCATGAATAATTATTATTAGCATATACTTGAGAGACACAAAATCTCTTTGGAGAGATTTTTGTGAAAGAAACAACCCAACACCCTTTTCCATAGCTGCAATTTAGGTTGTTTCTTTCCATCTCCACATTATAATAAAATTTTCCATGATATTCAATCATGGGAAATCATGGGAACACGTTATTAGTATCAAGAATGAGGATATATTTCTGATGTATTACAAAATTTTAATGTCATAAAACATCCTCAATTACCAGCTTTTACATGATATTTGCTTAGACTATACCAATAACTATCCAACTCCGTTATTTTCATTTTACAGTGATTTTGACATGGACAAAAGTTGGATGCATATAACTGACCGATTTAGGTCCACAAAATATCGGGAAGGGGTACATCAATTCATTACATTGGCCCAAGCTCATGCAACAACAAACAATATTAGGTGTCATTGTCGTAACTGTCGTAATAACTTCTTCCAGACTATAGACTTGGTGCAAAGACACCTATTCACTATAGGAATTGATGAAAACTACACCGAATGGATTTTCCAAGGCGAGGAAGAAACTTGGGATGCTAATGACATTGATGATGAAGTCAATGAAGTGCAAAATGATGACTACGTTGATGACATGGATGAAATGTTAGATAATATCCAGCTTGGATCATTTACAAATGTGGAGCAAGTTGAAGGGTCTACCAGTGAAGGACCCACCTATGTTGACCCAAGGGCAAAACGTTTTGACCAATTATTGGAAGATGCTAAACGTCCATTCTATCCAGGATGTGCTAAGTTCTCAAAGTTATCCTTCATTGTGAAATTGTTGCATATAAGGACAATTGGGGGGGGGGGGGGGGGGTGGAGTGTTAAGTCATTTGACATGCTACTAAAGTTGTTGAAAACTTCATTTTCAGATGCAGTTTTGCCTGAATCATATCGCGAGTCACGAAGGATGGAGCAGGCCCTTGGTTTTGGTTACATAAAAATTGATGTATGTCCAAATGATTGTATACTATACTGGAAGGAAAATTCTGACAGGCATGATTGTCCCAAATGTAGTATGTCAAGATGGGTAACCCGCACCACTAAACAGAAAAAAATCCCCCACAAAGTTCTTCGATATTTTCTATTAACACCAAGATTGAAAAGGTTGCTCATGTCGAAAGATACAGCTGTAGCCATGTGGTGGCACAAAGAAGAAGGCATCGATGATTCGAATGTGATGAGACATCCACGTGATTCAGTTGGGTGGAAGGAATTTGATCAAGAGCATCTATCATTTTCTCTTGATGCTCGTAATGTGCGCCTTGGTCTAGCCGGTGATGGATTCAACCCTTTTAATAATATGAGTAAACCTTATAGTGTATAGCCAGTAATACTTGTCCCTTACAACCTGCCGCCATGGTTTTGCATGAAAGACCAGTTCTTCATGCTGTCTCTTTTAATTCCTGGATCAAAGGCGCCAGGCAATGAAATCGATGTGTATTTGCGGCCTCTTATTGATGAATTGAATGACTTGTGGGAAAATGGTGTTGAGACGTATGATGCATCGAGAAAACAATCTTTTCAATTACATGCAGCATTATTATGGACGATTAATGACTTCCCCGCATATGGAAATCTTTCTGGGTGGAGCACGAAAGGAAAATTCGCATGTCCAACTTGTAATGCTAACACTGAATCTTTGTGGTTGAAATATGGTCGAAAACATTGTTATATGGGCCATCGTCATTTCCTATCTCCAGAACATACTTGGAGGAAGAAAAAGGCTAATTTTAATGGCAATACTAATCACCGCACCCCACCTTCTGAATTATCTGGCCATGATTTACTGAATCAACTAAGTAATGTTGGGATGTATTATTTGGAAAATGTGGAAGGAAGAGAAAGCGAAGACCCGATGAATTGAATTGGACAAAAACAAGTATCTTTTTCTAGTTACCTTATTGGTCAACATTGAAAATTCGACATAATCTTGACATAATGCATATTGAGAAGAACATTTGTGACAACGTGTTGGAAACTTTGATGGCGATTCCAGGAAAAACAAAAGATTCAATTAATGCACTTAGGGACTTGTCCATTCTTGGTATAAAGAAGGAATTACATTTACAAGAACATGGACAGAAACTTGTTATGCCACCTGCGTGTTACACGTTGCATGGAGATGAGAGGAGAAGTTTTTGCCAGTGGCTACAAGCTGTGAAATTTTCAGATGGATTTGCTGCAAATATTGCTGGATGTGTGACGTTAAATGGTTGTAAAATATCAGGAATGAAGAGTCATGATTGTCATATTTTCTTCCAAAAACTACTTCCTGTATCTATTGCCGTGTACCTGCGACCTGACATTAGATTGGCTTTGACTGAACTAAGCTCATTTTTTAGACAATTGTGCACGCGCACATTGGCTGTAGATGTCTTGAAGCGGCTTGAGAATGATATACCAATCATCCTTTGCAAACTTGAGATGATACTCCCACCTTCATTTTTTGATGTAATGGTGCACCTATCTATTCATCTACCATGTGAGGTATTGTATGCAGGGCCTATACAATATAGGTGGATGTATCCATTTGAGAGGTATTTGGAAAAATTTAAGCGTTATGTTCGAAACAAGGCCCGTGCTGAAGGCTCAATTGCCAAGGCTTACATTTACATCGAGTGCTTGACTTTTTGTTCGATATATCTCCATGATATCAAAACTAGATATCATAGAGAAGAGCGCAATGTTGATGTTTGTGAAGGATGTAATGAATCAGATTTTTCAATATTCACACAAAAGGTAAGGCCATTGGGTGCTTCAAGTCCAACTCAACCAGATAATAAAACATTTACCAAACTATGTTGGTATGTCCTCAACAATTGTCCTAACATTACCATCTACCTTGAGTAAGTATCGTCTTTCAATTTGCTTAATTGTTGCCTCTTACCGCATTTGCCTATTTGCATGATTAAGTATTAGGTGACAATATTTTGTTTTTATGCATTAATGTAGGGAGCATTATAACATATTGAAAGATGAAGGTGTAATTAACATTGATGATGTGCACGAAAATCAATTCTCGTTATGGTTCAAGGAGCGCGTGAGTGCCTTGTATATAACATGCGGTGGGCCAAATCTAGGGCCTTTGTTGTTTTGTAGAATTTTATACAACTAACACTTTGTTAATCTGAACCAGATTAGGCAATTGCGTAATTCAGTCCCCGATGAGGTGTTCGATGATCTTTACGCGCTAGCATGTGGACCTAACCCGTGGGTTGCATCATATATTGGGTGCATTATGAATGGAACTAGGTTCCACACAAAGCAACGTGAAGAACATCGTCTTACACAAAACAGTGGTGTGCTTATTGCTAGAGATCATCAAGGTAGGCCTATTGACTTCTACGGAGTAGTAATGGACATCATCGAGCTCAACTATCTAGGATGGCGTCATGTATATTTGTTCAAATGTGATTGGTTTGATGTATGTGATATGAGAAGAGGAGTTCATGTTGGCAATCACTTTACAAGTCTCGACTCAACTCGCAAATGTTACAAGGACGACCCTTTTGTATTTGCATGCCAAGCATCCCAAGTCTTTTATCTGAAAGATACGAGTTTAGGGAGAAATTGGCTAGTAGTACGGAAGGTCACTAGTAAGAATGTTTATGACATTCCCAGCACAACAGTTGGGGATGATGATGATGATGAATTGCCTGAGGATGAAGCATACCAGGATGAAGAATATTCTCCACCAGCTCATTTTGTACATCAAGATGATACATGCGTTGATATGCCTTTGCATCGATTAGATATAGACCCCATTGTACTTGATGAGATAGTTATTTATAACAATAAAACAAAGCGAGACCCACTAGTATTATCATTTCTCCTAAAATTATGTCTATACTTTAATCACCTTCTTCTACTATTGATCTTGAGCACTTGGAAGAAGATGGCCCAAGTCAAGAATACAAAGACGTCGACATAGAGAAAGGCCAACTAAGTGAGTACCATGGATTTTGGATCCCAACTTGGTCATTGGAAGGACTTATGGCATTACAAAAACAATTTTAAGCTCGTGACACTGATATCTTATTGGTGACTGCTCCCAAAGTTGGTACTACCTGGGTAAAGGACATCTTATTCGCCTTAGTGCACCAGATGCACTACCCAAACCTTCAAGAACATCCTCTACTCACAAACCTCCCTCATGCTCTTGTTCCAATATTGGAAGGAGATATGTACAATAAAAAATAAAAAATAAAAAGTTAAAAGATCTCTATCTTGCCTCTCCAAGACTCCTTTCAACTCATATACCTTGTACTTTGTTACTAACATCTGTGAAAAACTCAACATGTAAGATTGTGTATGTACATAGAAACTCTAAAGATACTTTTGTGTCACTTTGGCACTTCATGAATAGGGTGCATTCAACCACTGTCCCGCTTGAAGAAGCTTTTGACAAGTTTTGTAGGGGAATGAGTCCATTTGGCCCTTATTGGAATCATGTTTTGAGTTGTTGGAAGGAAAACATTGAGAAACCAGCTCTAAAGATGTTTTTCTTATAGTATTAAAAAATGAAAGAGCAACCAACGACCCATTTGAAGAGAATAGCTGACTTTTTGGATTGTCCATTCTCTCTAGAAGAAGAGGCAAAAGGTACTGTGAATGATATTTTAAGGTTTTGTAGTTTTGATAACTTGAGCAACTTGGAAGTCAATAAAAAGGAAGGTTTCGTATCCCAAATCATGAAACAACACTATTATGCCAAGGCGTAGACCACACATCATATTTTCGCCAAGGCAATAGTGGAGATTTGGTGAATTACTTCACACCTCATATGACAGAAAGATTAGACCATATTATTGAAGAAAAAATTTATGGTACTTGATTGAAATTTTAAGTCTTTAAGTTACATCATTGTTGTAGTCAATTCCTATTATGTACCGAACTGTTGTTGATATTTTTTCATTAGTGCCTAGACATTGATGCAATTGTAGTCGGAAAGTAATTAAGTTCGTTGTATTAAATGCATTGACGGTTGGTTATAAAATGGGTTTGCTGTATAATATTAATTGTTTTAAGGGTTATATATGTTGAGATTTGTTTGGAAATTTTTTTTTAAAAAAAAAAGTTGTACTAATATTATTGTCAATTAAAATGAGATGGGAAAAATATGTACTTTAACCGACAAGATTAATGCTTCGAAAAAAAATTGATGCAATAGTACTAACTAAAAGCCATTTTTCAGAAAAACATGTCGCCACAAATATTCTTGACAAAAAAGGAAATTTTGACATTTTCAAGAAAATCTACGAACATGCACAAATATATATGCTACCTGCTCTTGTACTATAGCTTGCAATGAGCAAAAGCGTTAAACATTTTAAAGAAAATATTATTGAAGAAAAATTTCATGGTACTGAATTGAAATTTTTAACCTTTGAGTTACATTATCACTATCAATCGTAAATTCCTATACATACTAAACATGTTATTGATGTTTTTAAATTGGTAGATATTCCAATGCAATTAATTAAATTTGTTGTAGTAATGTCCATGCTATCTACACTTTAACCACCTCCTTCTCCTTTCCTTGAGCACCGCAAGAATGGTCATAATTATGATCATAATTAAAGAGAATATGCATGGGTCCAACAATCTGCATGATACTAAACAGCAAAGCATGATCATAATTAAAGCGAACATGCATGGGTCCAAGAACCTGCATGCAAGATGTTATTGAAGTACTTGACGATGTTTTGGAGATTTATATGCTTGAAAAAATTGATATTATGAGTATATATTATTATTAACTTATGGTTCTTCCATATCAATTTCAAGCATCATTTCATATATGCTCAGAAAATGCTTCCATATTATTATGGTATCCGCTTTTATGATACACTTAATTTCAGCAACCAATACAATGGCTAAACTTGATCAAATGCTTGCTGAAATTAAGCAAGAAAAACCCTCCTGTTCTGTTATTGACAGAAACGGCCCAGGGGTTAGTTTTGATGATTCTTTTTCTGTGCATACTTGGAATGATTCTGATGATGATGTTTCTTTGTCTGATAATTCCTTAGTTCAGAAAATTGATTTACTTGAAAAAGAATTTCAGGGTCTTCAAGTTGAAAAACCCGAACTTGCCAGGATATATTCGAGAGACATTAAACCAATAGGTCTCACGAAAAACTGGTATTCTAGACCCACACCTCCTGATTTACAGTACGAAGAGAGAGGTTCACACTCTCAGTTCTCCGTATCTGCTGACCAAATGTATGAATGGAATATTGATGGATTCTCTGAGCAAGAAATTCTCAATACTCTGAATCGTATGTCCATGGTCGCTATTGCTTACTACAACAACAAACTCAGTCAGACTGAGATTGTTGATATCCTGACCAGCGGATTTTCAGGGATGCTTCGTTCTTGGTGGGATAAACATCTCACTACCGAGGATAGGGAAACCATTCGTTCTGCTATCAAAAGAGACACAGATGGTTTACCCATATTGCCACCCGAGGAAGACCGAAGGGAAGGAACCCATGGGTCTCCTGATGGTGTCAATACCCTGATTTTTACCATAGTTAAAAATTTTGTTGGAACCCCTTCCAACATCACAAATAGAGTTTCTGATTATCTGAATAACTTACGATGCAATAAAATGTCTGATTATCGTTGGTATAAAGATGTTTTTATGTCTCGTGTTATGCTTAGAGAAGATTCTCAAAAACCTTACTGGAAAGAGAAGTTCATTGATGGATTGCCTCGTTTGTTCGCCATTAAGGTAAAGGACTCACTTACTGATATTACGGGTTATCTGAATTATGATAATTATACTTACGGTGATATTGTAAGTATTATTCAGAAACTTGGTATTAGTATGTGCAATGATCAAAGGATGATTGCCCAACAGATGAAAGATAGAAAGAAAGCCAAATATGAGATGGGAAACTTTTGTGAACAATTTGGCTTTCCTCCTATTGCTCCATCTGTGCAGCGCAGAAAGAGTTCTAAAAAGTTTTCAAAACCTCGCAGGAACTATAACAGATCCCGTGAGGAGTTTTATAAAAAATCTGTTTCAAAACCGGTTTCAAGAAAGAAACCATTTCAGAAAAAGGTTTCAAAAGCCCCTGCAAAGGGAGCATGTTTTAATTGTGGCCAACCTGGACACCATGCGAATAAGTGTACAAAGAAGCCACAAGGTTTTAAGAAAAAGCTTAATGAGTTAAATATCAATTCCGTTGATCAAGAAGATCTGTTTCGTTTACTCGAACATGGATCTCCTACATCCACGGATGATGATGAACTTAGTTCAAGTGGATCTGATTACCACTCGGACTCTGATCATAGTAACTCACCAAATATCAAGTTTGGGTGCAATGATTCCTGTTGTGCTTCTAAAGTCAAAACAATCAATGTTTTAGACGGAGGAAGAGAACAAGGAACTGTTTTGAGTAAAGAGCAGGAACATGAAAACATGCTCCTCTCGATTATCTCACAAATTCAAGACCCTGAGCTTAAAGAGAAATATCTCAGAAAGCTTAAGGAAACGATGACTCGAAAAGAACCATCGACTTCCAAGGGCAAGATTTCTTTTGAAGAAACTTTGGGACGTTTTCAAAAACAAAAACCCAAAGATATTTCATTAAATGATTTACAACATGAAGTATCTCTTGTAAAAAGAGAGATTACTGAACTCAGAGAAGAGATCAAGAATCTCAAATCTGAAAATGCATCTTTTAAACAAGATTTAGCATGTTTAAAGTTGGATAAAGAATTTGATCATGAAAGTCCTTCTGGTGATGAGTCAAACCAGTCAGACCATGCTGAACCCTCTAATCCAACTAAGGAATGTTGTTTGATTCACCGTTCTGTCCCGCAAAAATGGTTTTGTTTAGTAGAAATAATTGTTAATCATGAATACAAATTCTCTGCTGTTGCTTTAATAGATTCAGGAGCGGATCTTAATTGTATCCGAGAAGGCTTAGTTCCTACCTCCTATTTCGAAAAGTCCGAAGAGAATTTATTCTCGGCAAACGGATCTAAGATGAAGATTCGCTATGAGTTGAACACAGCTCATATTTGCCAGGACAATGTCTGCTTTAAGATTCCTTCTGTGCTTGTTAAGAATTTGACTCATGATGTTATTCTTGGTATGCCCTTTCTTAACATGATTTATCCATTCCTTTCTGAAGCCGATGTGATCACCACTGACCCCTTTGGACAGAAAGTTAAGTTTAAATTTGCTTCTAAGTTTGAACGTGATACTGCTAGAAGATCTGTGTTTCTGCTCTCTGCAAAAAGAAAACATTTAGATTTTCTTAAACAAGAAATTAGATTCATACGTGTTTCTGATAATTTGCATGATTCCTTGCTTAGATCTAAAATCGAAGATTTTCAAAAAACTTTGATTTATGAAGTCTGCTCGGAACTTCCTAATGCTTTCTGGCATAGGAAGAAACATGTTGTTTCTTTACCTTATGTTAAAGATTTCTCTGAAAACTTAATTCCAACCAAAGCAAGACCTATTCAAATGAATAGAGAAACTTTGGAGTTTTGCAAAAATGAAATCCAGGATCTTCTTGCTAAAAATATCATCAGGCATAGTAAGTCACCCTGGTCATGTGCAGCTTTTTATGTTCAGAAAAATGCTGAGATTGAGCGAGGTACACCCCGTTTAGTCATTAATTACAAACCTTTGAACAAGGTGTTAGAGTGGATTAGGTATCCCATTCCTAACAAGAATGACTTGGTTCATAGATTGAGTGATGCAATTATTTTCTCCAAGTTTGACCTTAAGTCTGGATTTTGGCAAATCCAAATTAGGGAGTCTGACCGGTACAAGACTGCTTTCACTACTCCATTCGGTCACTATGAGTGGAACGTCATGCCATTTGGGCTGAAGAATGCTCCTAGTGAATTCCAAAATATTATGAATGATATTTTCCTATCATTCACTGATTTCACCATCGTCTACATAGATGATGTTCTTGTTTTCTCCAAATCTATTGATGAACACTGGAAACATCTCAAAACGTTTCTTGAGATCATCAAAAGAAATGGACTTGTTGTTTCTGCGAAAAAGATTAAGCTATTTCAAACCAAGATCAGATTCCTTGGTCATGACATCTTTGAAGGCAAAATCAGGCCCATCCAAAGAGCCATTGAATTTGCTGACAAATTTCCTGATGTCATTCTTGATAAAAACCAACTTCAAAGATTTCTTGGTTCTTTAAATTACATTTCAGATTTCTACAAGGATATGAGAAAACAATGTCGCCCTCTCTTTGCGAGATTGCGTTCTAATCCTTCTCCGTGGACTGATGTTCACACCAACGTAGTCAAACAAATCAAGACACATGTCAAAACTCTTCCATGTCTTGGGATTCCTACTTCAAATAGCTTCAAAATTGTCGAGACTGACGCCTCAGACGCAGGCTATGGCGGCATCCTGAAACAAGTTGTTTCACCAGGTTCTTCTGAACAGATTGTTCGTTTCCATTCCGGAACCTGGAACCATGCACAGCATAATTATAGTACTATTAAAAAAGAAATTTTGTCAGTAGTACTATGTGTTTCTAAATTTCAAAGTGATTTGCTTAATCAGCATTTTCTTTTACGCATTGATTGCAAAACTGCTAAAACTGTTTTAGAACAAGATGTTAAAAACATTGCATCAAAATAGATTTTTGCACGATGGCAAGCTATTTTAAGTGTTTTTGATTATGATATTGAATTTATCAAAGGTTCTGATAATTCGATCCCTGATTTTCTTACCCGTGAATTCTTGCAGAAAACATGAGTAAGAAGAAGAAACCGGTTTCACCGATTACTTCACCACCTCCCAGACCAGTCTTACCAATGCTGATGCCTCCAGCATCTGCATCAACCATAGCTTCCTCCCCACTGGAGATAGCCAATAGATTTACCAGTCTAGGACAAGTTCCTAGGCCAATTCCTCCCAGTTCATTTGCTTCTACCTTAGTCACTCCATACGATGCGTATGCGAGTCCCTTAGCTACGATAAACCCCAGATTTCCCTCTGCCAACAAGGCAGAATATTTCTTAAAAGCTTGGTTTCAGAATCTGTTTTACATTGAGAAATCAGTAAAAACAGATCCCTTCCAGATTGCTTCTGATTATTTTCCCCGAGGTTTCCATTGGATCCCTGAGGATCTAAACAAAAACCTCAGCTACTATCTTGGAATTTTGGTTGGCACCGGTTCCATTTCAGTTAAACCCATTTACTGCAAAGTTGATCCTGCAAGGGTCATCTTTCACAACTGTTTTATCATTTCAGTCATAACCGAAGAAGAATGGGAAACCCACCCATCTACCTTCAAAACAATCAAGGATTCTAATGCTCAGTATAATTATTATGATTATATTGAAGCTTGGTTAAGATTTCCTTTGTTTCAAACACCAGCTATGCAGCACTCTTGGTTTTTCAATTTCAACAAGAACTGCAAGCAATCATTTCCTTTGTGGTTTCAAAAATGGTGGCATTTCTTTGGCCCCATTGATGATTTGTTTCCTGATAGTCTTCAGAAGGCTATTAAACATTTTACTGTTTCCAGTGTATCAAAAATGAAAGGACGAGACATCTTGCTCCCACCCTTACTCCATTTCTGTGCCAAATACAAAACTCCTTGGATTTGTAGATGGCAATACACTAAAAAAAGATTACATGTTAATTCGACAATATTTTGTCAAGTGGTGGGATAAATTTCCTCACACTAACGATATTGTCTCAAGAATTTCAGCTGATTTTCCCCTTGTTGTTCCTAACCTCAAGGATAAACAACAATTCCCTTCCCCCACCCCAAATCAAGCTTTGATTACATATCCAACCATTCCAGGTTCAAGTGATCAAGCTTCAGGTTCAGGGTCAAAGAATTCTTCATCAAAACAGAAGAAAAAGTCACCTTCCGGCAAAAAGAAGAATTCTACAGCTTCATCCTCTTCTCCAAAACAGAAGAAGCAGGATTTACTTTTACAACTTGAACTGTTGAAGAAGTCCATTGAACAGACCTCCAACAGTGAAGGTTCGGATAAAGAGTCAGAAGCTTCGTCAACAGAGTCGACGGCCTCTGATCCATACAGCAACATTTTTGGACATGACTTGGAACACTATCCCCCTAGGCTGGGAGATAATTAAATCATGCCCAAACGGCTGCCCTCTTCTCAACCCAGGAGTTTCAAGTTTTTGGGGGTGGAAAGATGGTTCGACCATTACAAACGGACAGCACATTGAAGACAGAAATGCTTTCGGTGCTTTAGTCATTTCAGTTTGCTTCGATCATTACAAACGGACAGCACATTGAAGACAGAAATGCTTTCGGTGCTTTAGTCATTTCAGTTTGCTTCGATCATTACAAACGGACAGCACATTGAAGACAGAAATGCTTTCGGTGCTTTAGTCATTTCAGTTTGCTTTCGGCACGATCAGACAGCACATTGAGACAAAGATGCTTTCGGTGCTTGGAGTGCAGGAAAGAATATTGCACTTTCGGTGAAAGAAGACAAGACCACTTTCGACGAGTGCATACTTTCTGAAAAGTGAATAGTAAAAAAAGTCACTGTTCACTTTTACTGTTCATCCCGTGATTTATGGGATCCTTTGATTGTAAAAGAGCTTCCTTCATCTATAAAAGGGCTCTTCGTTTTATTGGAAGGGGCAGAACTTTCTAGCCGAACTCACCTTCAGCAAGAACTGCTTCCCATACAAGCCAAATTCACATTCCTTCTCTTCTTCTCTTTATTTTAAGTTTGTGTAAGTTTGTTTAAATATCTACTTTCAATTAATAATATTTGAAAGTTTTAGTTTCATTATTTCTTTATTTTTCATATCAAGCATATCATGCATCGGCAGTCTACTACGACTCCAAAGATATCTGTTCATATTTAAATTCTTGTCATTTATCTTCAAACTCTGTTATTTCATTTTCCTTCTATCATACACTTGATTCCGCTTTTATGAAATGATTCATTTACTGTCCGTTTGATTGTTTTGATATGGTTCTTCCATATCAATTTCCTTCTAGCATTGGGCTTTGTAAAGCATCATTTCATATATGCTTGAAATTGATATTATGAGCATTGGGCTTTGATTAATCCATGTCAGTCAACAAAAATCCATGGACCGCTGTATTGGGCTTTAGTTCAGTTCGATGAGCTTACAACTCACTTTAGCCGAAAACATGTTCCAAGACCAAACGTCTGCGTGGCGTATTTAACTCTTTATTTTCTTATTCTAACCTACAAGCATCCATTTCTTATAAATAAAAAAAGTATATATAAACATATTGTTATAAATCAATTTGTATTATATGACCACATTTAACCTTCGTAATTGATCAGATCGTAGTCGTCAATTAAGACTTTTGTATCCCTATATATATGAGTGTTTCTAAGTTTAGATTACGGATCAATATAAACCTCTCTCTCATTCTCTCTCTTAGAAGCTTTCTCTCTTTTTCATTTAGTTCATAACACGTATAACATCTTTCGCAGACTTTTACACAATCCTAATCTAAATTAAACATATTTTATAAAATAAATTATAAAAATAGTATTATTTTATAAAAATACTCTAGTCCCAAGGCCATCCAGAAAAAGATTACATAAAATCATTATTTGTTTAAAAAGTTTAAATTGATAAAAATATGTATATTTTATTATTTATTTTATATCTTAATATTCTTGTTTACGTGTGAGTCAAAGATAGTCTAATAAATAAAATATTTAATTAAATAAATTAGAAAGAATCATAAAAAGAGGATTTGTATTATGTGTGGTTGAAATTGAACCAGACAAAGCAAGTCAGAAGGACAACGAAGGGAAACAAAAAAGTAATTCAAACATTGTGAAGATTACAAATAATATTACGTGAAGTAGTTGCCTCTTTTCCCCATTTGGTGTTGGTTTCATCCAAAGAGGAGGCCAATAATTGAGTGACCTTTTGCAAACTATCCTGATCGTCCATCAAATTGGATCCCTATAGAGTATAGTGCGCCACTAGAGCTTATTGTTTAATGGGAAAAATTGTACCGACAGCAATCACAGCACCTTTATTAAAGTTCTGGGACTCTCAGATTACCCCATTATATTCGATCTTCTTTATTAAAATAGATAGAGCTAATTTGGCAGATTTCAGAGGCAATGAATCTGATATGTCTCTCTCACGTGGAGTGATAACACATCTTATGTGTACACTAATTAATATTTAACTCAAAATCATATTATACAAGTTTTGAAATATTTATTTTATCTTTTTATATCGAAGAAAATGTTGATATGACATATATACAATTGACTCGATAATTATTAATTATAAAATATTTATTTATTATTCTTGTGCTGTTGCATGAATGGACGTTTGTGCTGGTAACAATATTGTCTGTAGTGGGGGCACATCCATAAAATTCATGGAAGGCATGTTTAGCATTATCATTGTGGCAGATATAATTTTTAAGATTTCCATCTTTTTATTATTTAATGTCATGAGGACAAAAACCTTAACCCATTTGACTCGATCGGCATTAAAAAAAATATATAAAGTAGAAACGAAAAGCAGAATCTTTCGTAAGATTATCTGGTTGGAGATCAGGGCAGCAGTACTAGCTCTGTTTCCACCACATAAATACGTAGGAGGGGTCCGCAAACGTTAAATATTATATATGTCAAGAATTACTTTAGGAAAAAAAAAAACGTGTACATTTAACATGTAACATGTGTCTTGATATATAATGTACTGATCACGACATACGGTTTACCACCTGAAATGGCACATGGTGTCATTTAAGATGGACAAAGAAAGAATTAAAGAGCACATGCAACCTGGGTCCGGCCTCCCGCCCCGGGGGGATGAGATATAACTTCTTTGGAGCAAAACAGCAGTGGTACTAGCTCTATATATTCACCACATACACGTGCAGAAGGGTATGCAAACATTAAATATTATGTCAGAAAATTACCCCTACTTTCATAACCTCACATAATAAGTAATTAAGGTGCTTTTTGATAAATTTTCGAGTAACAGTTTTTTTTTTTTAAATATATCAAAAAAAAAACATAAATTGCCCTTATAATTTATTTATTTATTATTATTATTTTTTTTTGTAAGTTTGGCATGCCCATAAAACAAAGCAGAGACTCAATAGCAATATCATTTCTATTAAAATTATGTCCACACTTCAATCATCTTCTTGTTCTTCTGCTATTCTTGAGCACCTGGAAGAAAATGGACCACATCAAGAATGCAAAGACGTCTGCATATCTTCCCTGCCGAAGGAGAAAAGCCAACTTAGTCTGTACGATGGATATTGGATCCCAACATGGTCCATGCCAGGAGTTCTAGCATTCCAAAAATACTTTCAAGCTCGTGAGACTGATATCCTTTTGGTGACCCCTCCCAAAGCTGGTACTACTTGGTTTAAGGCCATCTTGTTCGCCTTGGTGAACCGGATGCGTTATTTAGACCTTCAAGAACATCCTTTGCTCACAAACATCTCTCATGCTCTTGTGCCCCTACTGGATGTAGATATCTACAATAAAAAAAAGGTTCCAGATCTCAACTCTTTTGCATCTCCAAGACTTTTTGCAACTCATTTACCTTTTGATTTGCTACCAACATCTGTGAAGGGCTCATCGTGTAAGATTGTGTATGTTTGTAGGAATCCTAAAGATAATTTTGTGTCACTTTGGCACTTCATGAATAGGGTGTATTCAACCACTAACTCGCTTGAAGAAGATTTTGATAAGTTTTGTAGGGGAGTGAGTTTATATGGTCCTTATTGGGATCATGTTTTGAGTTATTGGAAGCCAATCATAGAAAAGCAAGCTCAAAAGATACTTTTCTTGAAGTATGAGGAAATGAAAGAGCAACCCACCACCCATTTAAAGAGGATAGCTGAGTTCTTGGAGTGTCCATTTTCTCCAGAAGAAGATGCAAAAGGTACAATAAATGATATTTTACAATTGTGTAGCTTTGATAACTTGAGCAACTTGGATGTAAATAAAAGCGGAAAGTGGCGTTTCCCAGAACATAACAACACACTATTTCGCCAAGGCATAGACCACGCGTCATTTTTTCGCAAAGGCAATAGTGGAGATTGGGTGAATTACTTCACACCTCAGATGACAGAGAGATTAGACCATATTATTGAAGAAAAATTTCATGGTACTGGATTGAAATTTTAAGTCTCTGAGTTACATTATCATTATCAATCATAAATTCCTGTATGTACTAAATGCGTTATTGGTGTTTTTAAATTGGTAGACATTCCGTCAGCAATTAATTAAATTTGTTGTAGTAATGTCCATGCTAGCTCATGTTGACGCTTGTTTGTAAAATGAGTTCTCTGAATAAATATTGTCAACGGTTATATATATATATATATATATATATATATATATATATATATATATATATATCTATATGTTTGGGAGTTAATTAAAATCAAGGTGTGCTAATTTTATGGTCAATTAAATTAAGGAGATGGAAAGCCTAAATGATGATCTTATCTACATGAGTACATGATAATTAGACCTTTGTAAAACATGAGAGTTGTAAAAGGATTACTCTTATCTTATCATTTTTCTTAACAAATAGAATTGCATGGCCAACTTAAACCTGACGATAGATATTCTTTAATTGGACTAAGCTAAGGATGGCCCCACGGTATAGAAACAGGACACTCAAGATTCAAGAATTGGTTTTGTTTTTTCCCTTAGACATTTTGCTTAATACCAATTATTGAGTTTCCTATTTTCAGACTGTGGGGATAATCCTTAGCTTAGTCCCATTATAAAGAAAATTTTTCGTCAAGTTAAAGTTGGGCATGCAATTTTATTTCTTAAGAAAAATGATAAGATTGGATAATCCTTTTAATAAATTTACAAGTTATCGTCCTTTTTTTAAAAAAAAAAAAAAAGAAAAAGATTGATCAAAATACCAAAAATACTTACATTTCCGCAATAATTTTTTTTTTTTTTTAATTAAGTTTGGCATGCCTTGGTTGTTCCTGTTCCTTATATATATAACCATAAAACAAAGCAAAGACTCAATAGTAATATCATTTCTATTAAAATAGGGAAGATATGAAGTCCCTACATTCTTGGGTCAATTGTTCATCTTCCTGTAGATTGTATGGACGATGAGAAGAATCGGCCTGTTGAAGTGTAGACATGTTAGTAGGAACTAGGAAGGGGTGTATCACGTTGTTTATTGCTTAATATTTCAATATGGAAAATTTTCTTAATCATCCATAATTCATACTTCATTTTATTTTTATTTTTTTAATTTTTTGTCTTTAGCAATTATGTAAATGCTTGTTTATAGGAAAACATATTTATACATGTATGGGTAGTGCTAGGAATCCCGTTGGAGTTTACCGTTTTTGATTTTTGAGTTTCTTTTTTATATTTTATTTTTTGTTTTTTTACATTATTTTTTAAATATTCTTAAATATATTTTTTTAAAAACATCAAAATATTTTTAAAAGTAATTTATTAATTACTAAATTTAAAAAAAATAATTTTAAAAGAAGAAGAAGAAGAAGTAGCGGCAGCTCCCAGCAGATCCATATCATTTTCTTCCATGTATATGTTTGGGAAATGATTCAAGCAGTTTTTAGACATTTTGCTTACCTCTATGTCGTACCTACCTCTGGCTCTCTTTTTATCCTTTTCATGATTACTATTACGTACACATATTTTCATCTAATCTTATTTTTCAATCTTATTTAAATGTAAATATTTTAAAATTAACTATTATAATTTTATCAAACTTTTAAATAAAATATAAAAATTAATTTTAGTTTTTTAAATTTTAAAATAAATATAATATTAAAAAATTATATTATAACAATATTTTAACTTTATAATATTTTTATTTAATTTTTTCTCTTTTTTTTTTAAAAAAAATTCATAAACTATCATGACTTAAACTATTTTATTATTATTTACAAATCATTTCATTATTATTTACAAATTTTTTATTTCATTTTATTTACCAAATATCTCTAAATGCCCAACCTACACGCGCATGTAGTGTGATCTAGAAAGGTTGGTATTAGTAAAGATACTATTTAAAGAGCAAGGAATCAATAAAACATGTACAATTATTTTTAATTTTTTTTATAATAAAATTAGAATATTTATGTAAAAGAATATTATTTTTATAAAAATATCTTGCATTACAACGTAATTATATAAAAAATTATAAAAAGATTTGTATGTCTTATAGTTTTTATATTTAATGGGCACAAACAATTACAAATTGTCAGATACTCTTTGCGCTAATAAGATTTTCATTTAATTTGTTCTTCATGTTAATAATTAGTAATTTAGTATTCTTTTATCCTTCTTTCCCATCAGACTTTCTTTCCTTTGAAAATACATAGCTTCATGCATAACTTGTTTATAAATAAACAGATTTTTATTAATATTTGAAATAGCGATAGTCACGTATATAAGATAAATACAAAAGAAGCTAAGAGCAATAGATAGATTGAAGTCTAGGGTTATTGCTCCAAAGAAATAAGGTATTGAAAAAGAAACTTTAAACATCATCTAGAGAACAATTATCAAAATACTGATATATTTACAAGAAAAACGGGTTCTTGCAACCAATTTATTGTAACGAAAAAACTATTTACAACTAATTTGATTGTGAATAATTTTTTCGTTACAATAAATTAGTTGCAATAATCCGTTTTTCTTGTAGGATCATATTTTTCATCTAAATACATCATAAAAACAAAATGACCAAAATACCCATAAAAATACCATTGCTTTCATAAATATAATGCCACGTGGCCTTTTTAATCTTTGTTTTGGTAAGTTTGACATGCCTTGGTTGTTCCTTTCTCCTATATACATAGCCACAAGATAAAGAGAGATCCAACAATATCATTATTTCTATTAAAATCATGTCCACACTTGAATCACCCTTTTCTACCACAGTGTTGAAGGAAAAATGAGCGTATTGACATATTCTTGTGAAAATGTGTAAAATAGTGTTGTAATAAGTGTTGTTGCGAAAAGGTTTGAAATGTACTTGTTATTGGTCAAAACATATGACTTCGCTCGACCCTCATTCAACAGGGCGTTCGAGTGAACTCAGGCAGATTACACCGCTCGACCCTCGCTCAACAGGGCGCTTGAGCGAACTTAGGCAGATTGCACCGCTCGACTCTCGCTCAACATGAAACTCAAGCGAACTCAAGCAGATTGCACCGCTCGACTATCGTTCGACACTGAGCTTGAGTGAACTTAGGCAGAGTGTGCCGCTCAACGCTGAGCTTGAGCGAACTCAGGCAGATTGTGCCGCTCGACCTGCGCTCGATACTTCACTTAAGCCAATGTTCCAGATCACTTACAATTTGGGGTTTTGAAGTGCCTCATTTGATTGGAGCTATAAATAGAACAACTTGACTTCTGTTCTAAGGGTGGAGAATCATAGCAAAAACCCTAAGGGCCTCCAAGAACTTCTTAGAGCAACCTCTCCCCTATTTGGTTGATTCTCTTTTGGCAAAACACTTATCCACCACAACATACCCAAAATCAACTCTTACATGAGTCTATTGAAGTGGACATATTTGTAGGCCTGAAGAGTCCGGAGCTGTTGTTGATGCAGAGATCGAGAAGTTTTCATGGGAAGCTATAGAAAGGTCGGAGTTTCGACACTACATGCGTGTAGAGATCGAGTGGATCACTCGTGGCGTTGCAATCCAAGTTTAGCTACTAAAAAGGTTTTGTGAGTGTCTCTAAATTGGTTGTAACAAACTAAAATTTCTATAGTGAATTTGAGATGGTGTCTTACACCCAGAGTAGTTTTAGATTTTGAAGATATTCTTTAAATGAGTTTCCACTTCATGATCAAAATCATGTGTTGATTATTTGTGTTATTTGATTCATTTACTAACTGCTTGTTTGACTAATTTTTGAAAGGTCATAAAAATTGGATTACACCTATTCACCCCCCTCTAGGTGTAGTGTCGTGTAGAACCACTGCTTTTCAATTGGTATCAGAGAGGGTTCACTCCGCTATGATTTAGTTCCTGAGTGTGATCCTGCTGTAGTGGTCTAAATGGATAGGTCTCAATCACTCACATCTTCACCATTTTTTTATGGAAACAACTATGCGTATTGGAAAGTTCGAATGAGAGCTTTCCTTAAGTCTGTGGATGAACGAGTGTGGGCTTCCATAACAAAGGGATGGAAACAACTGGTTGTAGTCATTCAGGGAGTCCAAACCCCCAAGAGTGTAGAAAATTACTCTAGGGATGAAGTCAACGAGTGTAGTTGGAATAGCAAAGGCCTGAATGCAATGTTCATGGTCGTGTCCCAGGAGGAGTTCAAGAGAATCTCCATGTGTGAAAATTGCAAAGAGGCATAGGACATTCTTGAGGTAACCCATGAAGGTACCAAGGCTGTAAAGAATTCTAAACTTCAAATGCTGACCACCAACTTTGAAGAACTTAGGATGAAGGATGATGAAACTTTTGATGGCTTCTATGGAAAACTTAATGATATTGTCAATTCTTGTTTTAATTTAGGGGATAGAATTCCTGAGAACAGAATTGTGAGAAAAGTTCTTAGATCTCTTCCTGAGAGGTTTTGTCCCAAAGTCATTGCGATATGTTGAACCCAAAGTTTCAAGTTTTGTATAATTATATATCTACACATGAATTTTGATGATAATAAATGAATTCAAAGAATAAAGAAGTCTCGAACTCAAGTTGTCTACACAATAGAGTCAAGCACATCAAGGAAACAAGCATGAGCAAGAAGGGAACAAGTTCACATTAAAGTTATAGAGTAATGTTGTAAATCTCTTCAAAATTTGAAATTAGGATTAATGCTCAAAATTAATATTTTATCATAAAGCATTAAAATACATTTTCTACATGTGCATGAATATTTTTGAAAATTAAATTTGAAAATTTTGAAAGATGATTGATTGTCATCTTTTACATGTGCATGCCTTGATTAAAGGGTTGAACTTTGAAAATATTAAAAATGATTGATTGTCATATTTCACATGTGCATGTTTTATTTGAATATTTTCAAAAGTGATTGATGCTTTTTTAGACTTATACAAAAGGTAGATAATTTTATTTGAAAAATTTGAAAAGTAAAGTGTGCTCCTTTTGTCATATACAAAAAGTAAAAGATTAGGTTTGAATTTTTTTTTTAAAAGGAAAGTGTGCTCTTTTTGTCATATGCAAAAAGTAAAAGATTAAGTTTGAATTTTTTGAAAAGGAAAGTGTGCTCCTTTTGTCATATGCCAAAAGTAAAATATTAGGTTTGATTTTTTTTGAAAAAGTGAATGATGTTGTCTTTGACATGTGAATCTTTTTAAATTTGAATATGAAGTCTCATATGCCTATAAATAGATCATTTGAGAGATTCACATTCACAACACTAAGAGCATACAACATTCATTCAAAACTTTCATTCTCTCTTCTCTAAGCATTGAGCCTTAATCCTTGTTCATTTTGAGAGATATAGTTTGCGCTGTATTGTTCTTATTTCACTCATTGAGGAGTGTTTTCTAATAACCTACCCACTATCAGCTCTTGTATCAGTAAAAAGGTGTGTATAACCCATGTGCGTGTAGAAAGTGTTCTACACAAGGAATAGTTAAGTCACCACGTGTAAGGTGATTGCAAGTGTAGAGGGTGTTCTACACGAATCCTTTGTAGCGGTGTTGTTCAAAGGTGTAATAGGTTTCTATCTCCACCTGAAAAAGGTTGAATAGTGAATTTGGGGATCCTCAAATGGTAGCTAAAGGCGAGGACATAGGCAGTGGGACCGAATCTCGTTAACATACTGAGTTTGCTTCTCTCTTACCCTTACTCTTTATATTTATTACTGTTTCGTATTTTGTTTATATTTTATATTGTATATTTAATTTATAATTATTATTTTTTTTTTTAAATACAACTCAATTCACCCCCCTCTTATGTTAGTCATCTGGGCAACAATTGGTATCAGAGCTAGTTGACCTATACTGTTCATACAGGCAGATCACTCATGGAAACTCTCGCTTGTGACTGTGTCACCGAAGCAAGACTCTCCGACCATGGGTGACGGTATACTGGTAGAGACGGTAGTCGGCTAGTCTGGTAGGTACAATTGTTAGGTGACATAGGTGCGGCCTATGATCAGTAACAATTAGTATCAGAGCTAAGAGCTCTATTATAAGATTAACTATCTTTTGAGATAAGATCTTATGGCTAACATTGCAGTTTCATTTGGTGAAGGTCAATCTAGCAGTCGGCCTCCACTCTTTTGTGGAGATAATTACTCATTCTGAAAAGTTAGAATGAAAATATTTCTTCAAACTCAAGGTAGAGAAATCTGGAAATGTATTGTAAATAGATCTTATATTCCAACAAAAATGGTTGATGGAGTAAAGGTCAAAAAAAAAGAAGAAAAGTTTGATCGTGAAGACGATAGACTTTATACTTTAAATTTAACTGCTATGAATTTATTATATAATGCTCTTAATGGAAATGAGTTTAATAGAATAATGAATTGCGCTACGGCAAGAAAATTTGGGATAATTTGGAAGTAACTTATGAAGGAATTTTGCAAGTCAAGGAATCAAAAATTTATATTCTTACTCATGAATATGAAATGTTTAAGATGAATGATGATGAATCTATTTCTAGTATGCATACTCGTTTTACTAACATCATAAACAGCTTGACAGCTCTTGGCAAAGTTTATTCTAAGGTAGAGATAGTAAGAAAAATTTCCAACTCTTTACCAAAACGTTAGGAATCAAAAGTTACAGAAATTCTTGAAGCTAGAGACCTCAAGAAACTCGAAGTCAATGAACTCATCGGGTCACTTATCACCCATGAGTACATATTGAAAAGAGGAGAAGAAGAAGGAAAGCCAAAAAAGAGCTTAGCACTTAAAACTGTTCCTCATGAAAGTAAAAGTGGTGAAGATGAGAAAAATGACGATAAAGATGAAGAAGTTGCGATGATAACAAGAAGAATTCAGAGGTTCTTGAAGAAAAA
Organism: Carya illinoinensis; assembly: GCF_018687715.1. Classification (NCBI taxonomy): domain Eukaryota; kingdom Viridiplantae; phylum Streptophyta; class Magnoliopsida; order Fagales; family Juglandaceae; genus Carya; species Carya illinoinensis. The sequence continues at coordinate 5,155,789 of NC_056756.1, forward strand.
TAGAACTTCTCCGAGGAAATCCTTCAAAAAATTTTCTAAGAAAGATTCAAGTAAAAATGACACTTTAATTTGTTATAAATGCAATAAGTCTGGTCATATCAAGTCAGATTGTCCTCTGCTAAACAAAGATCGAAACAAGGGCAAGAAAGCAATGAAAGCTACATGAGATGATAATTCAAGTAGCTCAGATAGTGAAGCAAGTAATGGAGAATCAACAAATTTTTGTCTTATGGCTAAAGATGACATTGAAATAACAAATTTTGATAATATTGAAAATTCTTCATATGAAGAATTGCAAAATATTTTAGAAGAGGTATACGAGGAATTTAAAAAATTGGGTATCAAGTATACTGCTTTGAAAAAGAAAAATTCTTCTTTAACAAATGAAATTGATATTTTAAGAAAAGAAAATATCGTTTTGAAATATGAAAATCTTGAATTGAAGAAGAAGAAAACTAATTTAGAAAATATTCCTGAAAACTTTACAAATGGAAAAAGAAATTTTGAAAAACTTATTGGTAGTCAAAGATGTGTTTTTGACAAGACAGGTTTGGGATATATGCCAAAACAAAAATACAAGCCTTATAAAAACTTCTTTGATAATCCTTCTACATCAAAGTCTAATATTCAAAATTCTTTTTATAAAAATAATTTTGCCAAAAAAGGATACTATTATAATCATTCAAGTTCTTCATATATGTCACATGTTATTTATAATTTCTGTAATAAAAATGGTCATAATTATCATACTTGTTCTATTAGAAGAAATCATACAATGACTATTAGGGCCATATGGGTACCTAAAAATCTTGTTTCTTCTAATACTAATAAATAAAGGACCCAAAAAACTTGGGTACCAAGAAAAATCATTTTAATTGTTTTTATAGGTATGCATGAAGTCATCCACAAGCAAAAATAAATGGTTTTTAGATAGTGGATGTTCAAGACACATGATGGGAGACAAAACTAAGTTCTTTGATTTTAGATCTAAAGAAAAAGGACACGTGACATTTGGAGATAATTCGAAAGGGAAGATCGCGGGAATAGGTAAAATTGGTAATGAATCTTCTCTCATAATTGAAGATGTTTTACTTGTTGAAAGTCTAAAACATAATCTTTTGAGTATAAGTTAATTATGTGATAAAGGATTTACAGTTACTTTCAAAATGGATAAATGCATTATTTTGAATGATCATGATTGTAATATTTGTTTTATTGCCATTAGAAATAACAATGTTTATACAATCGATTTTGAAAAAATTACCTCACAAGATGCAATTTGTTTTTCAGTTCAAAATGAAACTAGTTGGTTACGGCATAGAAGACTAGGTCATGCCAACATGGAACTTATTTCTAAACTTTCAAAAAATGATCTCCTGAGAGATTTACCAAAAACATATTTTCTTAAAGACAAAATTTGTGATGCATGCCAATTTGGTAAACAAACAAAAACTTCTTTTAAAACCAAGAAATATATTTTCACTACTAGACCATTGCAACTGATACACATAGATCTTTTTGGACCAAATAAAGATGCAAGTTTAGGAGGAAAATATTATGCATTTGTTATTGTTGACGATTTCTCTAGATATATTTGGGTCATCTTTCTTACTCATAAAGATGAGGCACATAATGCCTTTACCAAGTTATGTAAAAGAATTCAAAATGAAAAGGGCTATACTATTTCAAGTATCCGAAGTGATAGGGGAAAAGAGTTTTTTAATAAAAATATTGAAACATTTTGTGATGAAAATGGTTTTGTGCATAATTTTTCTGCTCCGCGAATTCCTCAACAAAATGGGGTAGTAGAGAGGAAAAATAGATCTCTTCAAGAGATGGTAAGAACAATGCTCAATGAGAACAACTTGCCTAGCTATTTTTGGGCCGAAGCGGTAAGTACTGCATGTTATGTTATAAATAGAGTTATGTTAAGGTCTAAATTAGATAAAACCCCCTATGAGCTTTGGAATGAAAAAAAGTCCAACATTGGTTACTTTCATATATTTGGATGCAAATGTTTTATTTTGAATGACAGAGATAATTTGGGCAAGTTTGATGCAAAATCTGATGAATGTATCTTTCTCGGGTATTCTATTAATAGCAAAGCTTATAGAGTATTCAATAAAAAGACTTTGACTATACAAGAATCTATGCATGTAGTATTTGATGAATCTAATTCTCCACTCTCCAAGAAATCTATTGATGAAGAAACAGAAGATATAAATAATACGGAAAGTCTCAATCTCAACAAAGAGAAAACAATAGAGGAAGTTCAACATGGAGCCATCAGGAAAGACCATCAAAATTTAATACAAGATGCAACCAAACAGTGGAAATTTGTGAAAGATCATCCAGTGGAACAAATTTTAGGAGAACCTTCACAAGGTATAAGTACTCGATCATCTTTTAGAAATATTTGCAATCATACTGCTTTTCTATCTCAAATTGAACCCAAAAATATTGATGACGCACTTCTTGATGAATCTTGGATTCTAACTATGCAAGAAGAGTTGAATCAATTTGAAAGAAATGATGTTTGGACACTTGTTCCTAGACCCAAAAATCATACTATTATTGGAACAAAATGGGTTTTTAGAAACAAGAAATATGAGTCTGGAGTTATTACTAGAAATAAGGCTCGACTTGTAGCCCATGGTTTTAATCAAGAAGAAGGAATCGATTATGATGAGACATATGCACCAGTCGCAAGATTAGAAGCTATTCGAATGCTACTTGCATATGCTTGTTATAAAGATTTCAAACTTTTTCAAATGGATGTTAAAAGTGCTTTCTTAAATGGTTTTATAAATGAAGAGGTATATGTTGAGCAACCTCCAGGTTTTGAAAATCATATTTCTCCAAATCATATTTTCAAACTCACAAAAGCATTATATGGACTTAAACAAACTCCTAGAGCTTGGTACGAGAGACTCAGTGGTTTCTTGATTGAAAAAGGTTTTTCAAGAGGAAAAATCGACACAACTCTTTTTATTAAATATGAAAATAATGATATTCTTTTAATTCAGATTTATGTTGATGATATAATATTCGGTGCTACTAATGAAAATATGTGTCAAGTTTTTACTAAGACTATGCAGGAAGAATTTGAGATGAGCATGATGGGAGAACTTACATTCTTTCTCGGATTGTAAATTAAGCAAGCAAAAAGTGGGATATTCATCAATCAATCAAAATATATTAAGGAATTACTGAAGAAGTTTGGGATGGAAAGTGCTAAGGAAATTGGAACACCAATGAGCCCATCAACTAAATTTGATAAAGATGAATCCGGTAAGCCAGTTGACTCGAAAATATATGAGGTATGATTGGTAGCTTATTATATTTAACAACTAGTAGATCAGATATTATGTTTAGTGTGTGGTTATGTGCAAGTTTTCAATCATCTCTAAAAGAATCACATTTAATTGCAGTTAAACGCATTCTTAGATATCTTAGTGGTATAATTAACCTAGAGTTATGGTATCCTAAGCACACATCTTTCGATCTAATCAGTTACATAGATGTAGATTATGTTGGCTGTAAAATAGATCGAAAAAACACTAGTGGAGCATGTCATTTCTTAGGTCATGCACTAGTTTCCTAGTTTAGTAAAAAACAAAATTATGTTGCACTATCTACTGCTGAGGCAGAATATGTTGCTGCGAGTAGTTGTTGTGCTTAAGTTCTCTACATGAAGTAATAACTTGAAGATTTTAAACTCATGTATAATCATATTCCAATCAAATGTGATAATACAAGTGCTATAAATCTTTCAAAAAACCCAATACAACATTCTAGAACTAAGCATATTGAAATAAGATATCATTTTCTTCGAGATCATGTGCAGAAAGGCGATATAGTACTAGAATTCACAAACACACATGATCAGTTAGCAGATATTTTTACAAAGCCTTTACCAGAAGAGAGATTATGTATGATCAGAAGAGAAATAGGTATGATGCATGCTATGAGTATCTCTTAAAAGATAGACCAGAGTCAATAAAAATAGAGATAATTTTTTTAAATACTTTTACACAAACTTGAGATTCTTAGCCTCATGTTTGAGACGCTCATTCTTTTCATACAATATCATGTCATTCTTATCTATGGGAACCGGCAAGCGGAATGAAGAATCTAATAAAGATTTCAACCGTTTATTCTTCTGCTGAATGATTCCTTCCTTTGTGTGAGACTCTTGAACAATTCGTTGAAGTACAACAATTTGTTCTTTGAGTTTTTCAATTTCATGATTTTTGGCTTGTAGCCGCTGGGAAAAAGCAACAATAAAGAAAGAGTAGAGAGTTCCAAGACTCACCAAGTCATAGATAGCATCAGAATTTGACTTATTAGCCAAATTATTATTTTCTTGCTGCAACATGGCACCAATGGCAGCTGCTGAAAGAACAGGAGGTTGAGGTACATAATGCCTCATGGATGGATCTAGAGAAATGTTAGAAGAATTAGCCATTGAGAAAAGAATAGAAGGCTTAAAACGAGAATGTTGAAGGAATGCAGATGAGTTATAGAGATGAGAAGAAAACTTGATGCGGATTGGATGAACTTCATGACTGATTTTATAGAGATAGCATAAAGAACAAGACAATCTACATCCAAGTCAAAGAGCAATGTGATTTTTTTTCCGATCGGTGAAAATGACATTTTTTAGAAACTCGGAGCCTTCAATCTCGTTTGTCAACAACATCAGGCGATTTTTTCAAATCTCTAGCCACATTTGTCGGGTCACGGATGGATCAAATTTATTTATTTATTTATTTTCAACTATCTATAGTGTCTACTAACGCACCGTTTTCTTTAATCCATTTACTTGTTGCAGATCCTTTTTAATGATACCAAAAGGGGGAGAAGTGTTAGATTAGAACATTAACATTGTTTGAATTGCTAAACTTATTATATATACTTAGAATTATATTTATAATTTTGTTTGAACAACTAACGCACATTCTCAGGGGGAGCTTAAGTATCAATACAAGTTTCAGGTTCTATCAAGTATTTGTCATCATCAAAAAGGGGGAGATTTTTGAACCCAAAGTTTCAAGTTTTGTGTAATTATATATCTACACATGAATTTTGATGATAACAAATGAATTCAAAGAATAAAGAAGTCTCGAGCTCAAGTTGTCTACATAATAGAGTCAAGCACATCAAGGAAACAAGCATGAGTAAGAATGGAATAAGTTCACATTAAAGTTATAGAGTAATGTTGTAAATCTTTTCAAAATTCGAAATTAGGATTAATGCTCAAAATTAATATTTTATCATAAAACATTAAAATACATTTTCCACATGTGCATGAATATTTTTGAAAATTAAATTTGAAAATGTTGAAAGATGATTGATTGTCATCTTTTACATGTGCATGCCTTGATTAAAGTTGAAATTTGAAAATATTAAAGATGATTGATTGTCATCTTTCACATGTGCATGTTTTATTTGAATATTTTTAAAAGTGATTGATTTTTTTTAGACTTATACAAAAGGTAGATGATTTTTTTTGAAAAATTTGAAAAGTAAAGTGTGCTCCTTTTGTCATATACAAAAAGTAAAAGATTAGGTTTGAATTTTTTTAAAAAGGAAAGTGTGCTCCTTTTGTCATATGCAAAAAATAAAAGATTAAGTTTGAAGTTTTTGAAAATGAAAGTGTGCTCCTTTTGTCATATGTCAAAAGTAAAAGATTTGATTTGATTTTTTTGAAAAAGTAAATGATGTTGTCTTTGACATGTGAATCTTTTTAGATTTGAATATGAAGTCTTATATGCCTATAAATAGATCATTTGAGAGCTTTACATTCACAACACCAAGAGCATACAACATTCATTCAAACCTTTCATTCTCTCTTTTCTAAGCATTGAGCCTTAATCCTTATTCATTTTGAGAGATATAGTTTGCGCTGTATTGTTCTTATTTCACTCATTGAAGAGTGTTTTCTGATAACCTACCCACTATCAGCTCTTGTATCAGTAAAAGAGTGTGTATAACCCTTGTGTGTGTAGAAAGTGTTCTACATAGGGAATAGTTAAATCACCACGTGTAAGGTGATTGCAAGTGTAGAGGGTGTTTTACACGGATCCTTTGTAGCGGTGTTGTTCAAAGGTGTAATAGGCTTCTATCTCCACCTGAATGAGGTTGAATAGTGAATTTGGGGATCCTCAAGGGGTAGCTAGAGGCGAGGACGTAGGCAGTGGAGCCGAACCTCGTTAACATACTGAGCTTGCTTCTCTCTTACCCTTACTCTTTATATTTACTACTGTTTCGTATTTTGTTTATATTTTATATTGTATATTTGATTTATAATTGTTATTTTTTTTAAATACAACTCAATTCACCCCCCTCTTGTGTTAGTCATCTGGGCAACACGATAGAAGGAAGTAAAGACTTGTACAACATGAGGATTGAAGAGTTGGTGGGTTCCTTACAAACCTATGAACATACTCTTCCTACGGATAAGAAAAACAACTCCATAGCCCTCAATGCTATCAGAGAGGAGTCTGGTGAATCTTTTGATGAACTTGCCATGAGTGACAAGGAGATAATTTTTTATGCTAAAAAATTCAAGAAGATGTTTGCCCAGAAAAACCCAGGACAGGAGCAGAGATGGTTCAAAGGTTTAAATGAGGGTTCAAGTTCAGAAAACCGAGAAAGGAGCTATAAGAGAGAAACTAGAGCTGTCAATGACAATACTTAGTGCCATGAATGTCATGGTTTTGGTCACATTCAATTTGAGTGTGCAAATTACAAAAAGGCCAAAGAGAAAGCTAATGCTGCTTCCTTGACTGATAGTGAGTCTGAGTCAAGTGACTCATAAGAGAGTTCTCCCATGAAGAAAAATCTCAACTACATGGCTTTCACTTCCTCTGTTGTAGGGAACAGTCATAGCACTGAATCTGTAGTTGAAATTGAGAGTGTTTCTGAAAATGAATCTGGAAATGAAGATGACTTCAAGGAAATCTATGAGAAGTTGTATAAGGAATGTGTGAAATTGAGGAAACTCAATAAGGCACATATTGAGGAAATATATTCATGCAAAAGAGAAAATGAATGACTCCAAGGCAAACTAAGAGAAGCCATTGGTCTAACAGATAAGTTACAAAAGAGGAATGTGACTTTGGAAGATAAAGTGACAACTCATGAAAATGAGCTAACTTTGTTAAATACTAAGTTGTAGAAATTCTCCATTGGGGCAAACCAGCTTGACAAACTCCTAAGTTTAGGAAAGTCCTCTAGTGATAAGAGTGGTTTAGGCTACTTTGAAGAGAATCCTGATGCTCCTTCAAGCTCAAAAGCATTCTATAAAAGTGAGAGAAACACAGTGTTTATTCCTGAAAGACTGAGAAAAGAAAGGCTCATCCATCTGAAAAGGGTAAGAAGCCTTTGCAAGTGCAAAAGTCAGTTCATCCTTCCAAAAGAAAAGGAGCTTGCAACATGAGCTCCATATGTCATCACTGTGGAAAGATAGGCCATATTAGACCATATTATTTTAAATTAATGAGTCACTTTGTGCATTGACTCACTCAAAAATGAGTAGCACTAATGTTATCCCAAGTGCATGAGGATGTCGTGTAATAATTAGGAATAAATTCCTAGATCGTCTCCTCAGGGAAAGTTACTTAAAATTAAACTCGTTGAAAAATGTAAAAAACTTCACAAAGAGAAAACAAGAGGATGATATGTGCAATGGATGGAAGTGGTTACTAGTCATGGACTAGATTCATATTTTTAGATTTTTGATTGTCGGATTGGAATGTAAATGACTAACAGATTAAATTCAGAGATTAATAAAACTAAATTAAGAATTAAACTAGATTAGAAAGTAATTGACAAAACATGCATTGAAAATTGAAAAGCCTCAAAATCAATATTCTAGGGTTTATCATTGTATCTAAATCACAAATTCTCAAATTAAACCATAACAATTGTAATCACTATTAAAATGAAAGCTTAATGAAACAATAAAAATAAATCACATGAAATAAGTAAACAACAATTAAATTACCCAACTAAAACAAAAACAAAAGCTCTCTACCAAACGCTTCTTGCAATAAATTAAACTAGTACACTTAATTAAAAACTTCTAAAACAATTCATTTATTTCATGAAACAAACTAGCATACTTGATTAAAAACTTCTAAAACAATTCTCTTGTTGCATGAAACCAACTAGCACACTTGAAAGAAATTAAGGTATTACAATTAATGAGATAAAATTCTAAAACAATTCTTAATACTTAATAAAAATTCTTAAAACAACAAAGCATTGTAGGCAAAAACAACAACTGCCGAATACCAATCTATATTAAGAAAGAAAAGTCAAAGAAAATGAAATGAAAATTCTGCTACTTAAACGGAAGAGAAAGAAGATAAACTCAAGGTTGCCCTACCGCTATATACGGAAAGAAAAACTCAAACGGGAAAACAAGTGCAACTTCAAGAACTCAGTTGCTCAACTGTAGCCGAATGAAAAACCAAAAAAAACAATAATCTCTCTAGCTTCTAAACGGAAAGAAGTAAAAAAACTCTCCATGTGTTGCTGCCTCCAGCTAATTAAATACTCTGTCCAGCTTAAACGAAAGAAAGAAAGAAATAAAATCTGCTGTTGCTGCTTTCCGTCTAGTTGTCTTCCATGATCCCATGTGTTCTCCTACTGCCCCAGATGCTATTGACCTCCTGCTGCACGTCCAGCTACTCGGAAAAGAGAGAACAAATCTGCTACTGCATGTGTGTTGCATGTGTGAGTTGGTTGCTGTGTGCTGTCCGAATGAGTGTTCTGCTTATGTGAGCTGGTGTGATTTATTGCATGTGAGCTGCTGTGGTCCATGTGATGCTATTGATCTCTTGCTGCACGTCCAGCTACTCAGAAAAGAAGGAATAAATAACTCAGAAGCTTGCTACTGCTGCACGTCCAACTACTTGGAAAAGAAGGAATAAATAACTCAGAAGCTTGTTGCTGCTGCACGTTCAGGTTGCTGTCCATGTGGTCCGAATGAGTTGCTGTCTGCATGTGTAAGTTGGTCCCATGCATGGTCCGAATGAGTGGTTGCTGCATGGTGTTCGTGTGGTCTGCATGTGCATTGTGTGAGTCACTTTTCTGCATGTGTGAGCTGGTGTGAGTGCAGTTCCGAGTGAGTGCTTTGCTGCTGTGTTTGTTCTGCTGCATGGTTGCTGTCCATGTGGTCCGAATGAGTGGTTGCTGCATGGTGTCCGTGTGGTCTGCATGTGCATTGTGTGAGTCACTTTTCTGCATGTATAAGCTGGTGTGAGTGCAGTTCTGAGTGAGTGCTTTGCTGCTGTGTTTGTTCTGCTGCATGGTTGCATCGCCCCACATCATTATTCAGCCTATGTATATTAGCTTGAATGCAGAGTATCTTTCTCAACACTCTTCCATCATGAAGTTTCATGCCATCGAGCTTTTCAATGGAAAAACCTCATCACCCAACTTCCCCAAACAGGTTTTCCAACTAGCCCTTACCTTGATTTTCCTCAGCATAATCTCTCTTTGCTTGAACAGAAACACGCACTCATCATTTTCCTTTCCTACGTTAAATTTCCAAGGTTTGAGAAGCATAGGATTTCACAAGGAATGTGATATATTTATTGGAAAATGGGTTGGCAAGAAGTGCTTCTATCTTTTGAAGATGGAAAGATAGCTCAAGAAACCTTATAAACATGAAGAACAAGGAGAACAATGGTACAAACACAAATGATAATAGAAAGCAAGAAAAATTATGGACTAGAATGCACAGTAATCAATAGTTGGTAGAATTCAAGTAGAAATTCATGTTTTTAATCAATTAAAATCACAACTTTGATTTATTCACTTTAACCATTTTTCCATTTAAAACTAATAATAATGTCATGATGAATTTAAAATACATTGGTTTTAAATAGCTAAAATATGCAATATTTCAGCTCAATCACACCCCCCAACTAGCATTTTGCTAATCCTTGAGCAAAATAGTGAAAATTAATTAAAATGAACATTGCATAAAACTCGAAATTCAAACAAAAGCAATCAAACATAATTCTGAATTCTCACAAAAGTGACATGTTACCACTAAACCACCAGGGGCTATACCCATCAAGACTGTCTCAACAATCTTTCACGTAGAATTGAGGCAAATTTCTCATAACTCAAATGTGTGTGTGGAGCTAAACTGGCTGTGCGTTCCTTATTACTAGCCATGATTTGTCATAGGATTTTTCAACCTTAAGATTAATCGTTGCTGATTCTAACTACCTCAAAACCCAAGGGACTAGCAGTTTTCATGCCAGCTCTGTTTTTTAAAGGTTGGACACTCAACCCCCAAAGTCTTGGGTAACTATTTCTAGCCCTTTTTACTTAGGAAAGTTCACTAAGTTGCCTTTATTCCTTTTTTTTTTCCATTCTAATCTTTTTTTTTTTGGCATGGCTCGGTAGTCCTGCAGTTTACTTCTCCAGTGTTAAATCAATGAATGGTAAATAAGGAACACTACAAGCGTAAGCATGTGCAAAATGTCCTTCAAAATTTGCCTTTCGTTCTACAAAAATTTTATCAAGTTTCATCTCAATAAGCATAACATCCCGGTGTTTCAATCTACATATCAACAAAACATGATGCATCAAAAATCATGCTCTATGTTTAAGCTTAAAAATAAATTTTTCACAAATGATCCCGCTCAACTACTTTACCAAGATGCTCAAATTTCACAAATCTTAAATTTCAATTTTTTTTTTTTATATGTGCACACATGCTACCTCCAACTAGTGAGATACATAGTCCTCAATGAATCGAACGAAAGAAAACAAAGTGCACAGAACTAAGCAAGCAAAACAAACAATCAAAATGAAATATAAAATCAAAGCAAAAGAACAAATAAAAACAAAGCAAGTAAAGAAAACTGTAAAGAAGGAAAAACAACTTAAAGCACTCCCCTGGGGTCTTGCACAAGCAAGATCTCTTCATGTGGATCAAAGACCTTCAGAAATGACTTTAGACGTTGTCCGTTGACAGTGAAGCTATTACCATTCTTCGGATTGACAATGTCTACCACGCCATGAGGATGAACGGTCTTTACAATGTACGGCCCACTCCATCGGGATTTCAACTTTCCAAGAAAAATATGCAAGCGAGAGTTGTAAAGAAGAACTTCCTGGCCAAGTGTGAAATGCTTTGGATGAATTTTCTGATCATGCAGAATTTTCATGCGTTCCTTTGCCAGTTGCGCATTGTCATAAGCATTCCGACGAGCTTCATTCAATTCATTGATCTGCAATTTTCTCAACCCTGAAGCTTCATCAAGTGACATGTTAACATGTTTTATGGCCCAAAGAGCTTGATGCTGAATGTCAACAGGTAAATGACAAGCTTTACCATAAACTAATCGATAGGGAGACATCCCTAGATTTGTTTTAAAAGCTGTCCTATAAGCCCACAAAGCATCAATAAGCTTAATCGACCAATCTTTCCTATTAGGATTTACTGTTTTCTCCAGAATGATTTTTATCTCTCTGTTTGCCAATTCAGCTTGCCCATTTGTTTGAGGGTGATAAGGGGTAGAAACTCTGTGTGTGATACCATATTTCTTCATAAGTGTAGAAAATGGTTTATTGCAAAAATGAGAACCCCTGTCACTAATGATAACCTTGGGCATGCCAAATCGAGCAAACAAAGATTGTAAAAACTTTAGTACAACATGATGGTCATTGGTTTTGCAAGTGATGGCCTCAACTCACTTTGAAACATAGTCCACAACCAATAAAATATATGTGTTTCCAAAGGAAACCGGAAAAGGTCCCATGAAGTCTATTCCCCAACAATCAAAGATTTCTAAAGTAAGAATGGGGGAAAGGGGCATCATGTTTCTTTTGCTAATGGCTCCCAACTTTTGACAAGACTCACATGCTTTACAAAAATTGTAAGCGTCCTTAAACATGGAAGGCCAATAAAAACCACTTTGCAAAATTTTTGCCACTGTTTTATTTGCTAAAAAATGACCACCACATGCACCCATATGACAAAATCTCAATACTGAAGAAAACTCATCATCAGGAATGCATCTCTGAATCAATTGGTCCGAACAATATTTGAAAAGATAAGGGTCATCAAAGTAGAAATGTTTTACCTCAGATAGAAACCGACGCTTATCTTGGGTTGACCATTCAGAAGGCATTCGCTCAGTCACCAGATAATTGACTATGTCAGCATACCAGGGAGCTCTATCAACCACAAACACCTGCTCATCCGAGAAACTATCATCAAGAGAAAGGCTGACATGTGAAGAAGGAGATGATAACAATCTAGAGAGGTGGTCAGCTACCACATTTTCAACTCCTTTCTCATCCTTAATGTTGATGTTGAACTCTTGAAGTAATAGAATCCAGCGAATCAAGCGTGGTTTTGCATCTTTCTTAGCCAACAAATACTTTAGAGCATAGTGGTCAGTGAAAATAGTAATAGGAGAACCAAGAATATAAGCCCGGAATTTATCAAGTGCAAAAACTACTGCAAGCAATTCTTTTTCAGTAGTGGTATAATTTTTCTGGGCATCATTCAAGATTCTACTGGCATAATAAATCACAAAAGGTCTGTTATCCACTCGCTGCCCCAAAACAGCTCCTAAGGCATAGTCACTAGTATCGATCATAATCTCAAAGGGAAGGTCCCACTGCGGGGGTTGCACAATAGGGGCAGTGGTAAGCGACTTTTTCAAGGTATCAAAAGCTTTTTGGCACTCATCAGTCCAAACAAATTCAATATCATTTTGTAAAAGAGTGCACAAAGGTTTTGCAATAGAACTAAACCCTTGAATAAACCGCCTATAAAAGCCAGCATGACCAAGAAAAGAACGAATATCCCTAACTGTCCTTGGGATAGGAAGTTTAGATATTAATTCAATCTTTGCCTTATCAACCCTTATACCCTCAGAAGAAACAATATGCCCCAATACAATGCCCTGAGTAACCATAAATTTGCATTTCTCCCAATTAAGTAAAAGATTTTTTTCCTCACATCTCTGGAGAATACGTGCCAAATTATGCAAACAACTCTCAAAGGATTTTCCAAAAACAGAGAAATCATCCATGAATATTTCACAAATGTCATCAATCATATCAGAAAAAATACTCATCATGCATCTCTGAAAAGTAGCTGGAGCATTACACAGACCAAAAGGCATTCTAGTAAAAGCAAAAGTGCCAAAAGGACAGGTGAAAGTGGTTTTCTCCTGATCCTCAGGTGCTACAGCAATTTGATAATAACCAGAATAGCCATCCAAGAAACAATAATATGCATTACCAGCTACTCTTTCCAAAATTTGATCCAAGAATGGTAAAAGAAAATGATCCTTCCTACTGGCTGAGTTAAGTTTTCTATAGTCAATGCACATTCTCTAGCCAGTAACCATTCTAGTTGGAATCAACTCATTTTTATCATTTTTTATGACAGTCAAACCAGATTTCTTTGGTACCACTTGAGTTGGACTTTCCCACTTACTGTCTGAGATGGGATAAATGATACCCATTGCGAGTAGCTTAAGCACCTCCTCTTTCACAACTTCCTTCATGGTAGGATTGAGCCTACGTTGAGCATCACGAACCGGTCTAGCATCGTCTTCAAGATGGATTCTGTGGGTACATACAGCGACATCAATGCCTTTGATGTCAGCTATTGTCCAACCAATTGCGCCTCGATGCTTCCTTAATACTTCAATCAACTGGGCTTCATCCTTTTGATTTAGCTTTGAGGAAATCACCACCGGAAAAGTACCTTCTTCAGGACCAAGGAACACATACTTTAAATCTTGAGGAAGCGGTTTCAGCTCCAACTGGGGAACTTCTTCCTTTGAAGATTTAAGCATGTCTGGTGGTGGTAGAGCTTCAAACTGGGGTTTCCATCTTGCTCCCGCAAACTGTACTTCAAGTGGTAATGAAGAATCTGCAAAACAATCAAAAAAATCAAAGTCATCTTCATTGATATGATCAATTTTCTCATCAAGTAAAAATTCAGGTGTCTGAAAAATATAATCATCATCAGAGAAGGGAGAAGTTGAGCAAATAAAATCTGTTGGTGTCAAACTCTCCACAGCATTCAAATCGCTTGTGTCATCAAAATGTGCTGGCATCTTGCAAGCGTTGAAAACGTTCAACTCCAGTGCCATGTTCCCAAAGGTAAGCTTCAAAACTCCACTTCTGCAATTGATCAATGCATTTGATGTAGCTAGAAATAGTCTTCCTAGGATGACAGGAGCTTGGTAAATAGTGGAGACCGATTGCTGCATGTCAAGAACCACAAAATCTACTGGGTAGTAGAATTTGTCCACCTGGACCAACACGTCCACTACAATACCCCTCGGTACCTTAACTGATCTGTCAGCCAACTGTAGCATGATGGAGGTCTTTTTTAGCTCACCCAATCCCAACTGCTCATATACTGAGAACGGTAGCAAGTTCACACTACTTCCCAAATCAAGAAAAGCTCTCACAATGCGTGATTCACCAATCATAATGGAAATGTTGGGAGAGCTGGGATCTCCAAACTTCTGAGGAGTCTCGCTCAATATCAATGCACTAACTTGCTCTGTTAGGAAAGCTTTCTTCTTTACATTCAGCTTCCTCTTCACCGTGCACAAGTCCTTCAAAAACTTTGCATATGAAGGCACTTGTTGTATGGCATCCAAGAGTGGAATATTGATCTTCACTTGCTTGAAAGTCTCTTGAATCTCTGTATGATACTTGTTCTTTTGGCCAGCTGCCAATCTCTGAGGATAGGGAACCACAGGTTGGTATCCCTTACTAGTTTCAGCATCTGCACTCACAGGCTTTTTCAGTTCTGGTCTCACTGCCTCTGGTTCTTTTTCAACTTCATTCGTCTCTGCTGCATCTTTAGGCATTGGAGCAACTACCTCTGTGTCTATGGTCATCTCAGGTCGGGGAACTTCCTTCCCACTTCTCAAGGTAAGAACAGCTTTTGCTGTCTTAATAACGTCTCCTGAGACATTATGCACTTGATGTTGTTGTTGTTTGTATACTTGAGGATTAGGCTAAGGCTGTGCTGGAAATTTTCCTTTCTCTAGGGTGCTTAAGGTTGTGCTCATTTTATTAATAGTGCCACGCAACTCATTTATGGCCTGAGTGTTCTGATTATTTGTGGTGGCCTGAATCTGCATGAATTGCTGAAGTGTATTGGCCATCTGTGCCATACTGTCATCTAGAGTTTTCTTTGCAGATGATGAAGGCTGAGAACTTTGTGCAGCTACATGAGGCTGAAATCCAGGAGGAGCTACATAAGGATAGCTCTGAGGATTCTGATATGGCGGATACTGGTGCTGAGGAGCACCCTGATTAAATGGCTGCTGCTGAGGTGGTGGGGATCGACCAAGCTGATCATTTATCCATGAGAAATTTGGGTGATTCCTCCACCCCGGATTATATGTGTTGGAGAAAGGCTGATTTTGTGCTCTATTAACCCAGTTAGCTGATTGCATTGGCTCAGACCCACCTTCTTGAAATACTGGCATAATCGGGCAGTCTTGGGTCTTATGGTTTGAATCAGCACATATAGAACACGCCTCTACTACTTTCGCAGCCTTCATTTTTTCTATTTCCATGACCTCTAATCTTCTAGTTAATGCAGCTATTTGGGCTTGAATATCAGTATCTTCTTTAAGCTCATATCTGCCCCCTCCAGAAATAGCCCTCAGTGGCTGTGCTGCTAATGGAACTCGATTAGTACGAGTGTTTCACTGTTGTGCGCTCTCAGCAAGGTAGTAAAAAAATGATAATGTTTCATCAGGTTCCTTGCTGAAGAACTCCCCATTGCACATTGTCTGAACAAATTGCTTGCATTCCGGAGTGAGACCAGTGTAAAAATAGCTCACCAGCCTCCAAGATTCAAAACCATGATGTGGACAAATGTTCATCAAATCCTTAAACTTTTCCCAACTGATCTGAAAGGTCTCATCAGGTCTCTGATTGAACTGGCTGATTTGCTCTTGCAAAAACTGAGTTCTCTGAAAAGAAAAAAATTTCTGTAAGAATTCACGCTGCATGTCAGACCAACTAGAAATGGAATTAGGTCTCAAAGAGTTAAACCAAATCTTCGCTTTATCCTTTAAAGAGAAAGGAAATAAACGAAGTCTAATGAATTCATCAGTAACAGCCCTAGTGATAAAAGTAGCACAAGCCAACTCAAAATCTGTCAAGTGTTGGTAAGGACTCTCAGAATCCATCACGTGGAACTGAGGTATCACTGATATCATGCCATGCTTGATAGAGAAATTAGGTGCATTTTCTGGTAAAACAATGCATGAAGGTGTAGTGGTACGAGTGAGTTGCAAATAGTCCTTAAGAGTGCGTGGTGTAGGTGCAGCCATGTTTTCTGATTCGATTTCAATTTCATCACCTGGCTCACTCGAAGAAAAGACAGACGAGCTATCTATCTCCAAGCTGTGTATACTACTCTCAACACTCGATGTGACTCTAAGCAACCTATTTGAAGTGTCTCTCACCCATGACATGAAACATTAATCTAATATGGTAGAAATGAGTGGTTGATGCAGATGAGATGAGTAACCAGAGACAATATGGTAGAGAAAAATAAAATAAAATAACAAGTTTAAATTTAAGTTAAACTACTTTCCCCAGCAACGGCGCCAAAAACTTGACTCACTCAAAAATGAGTAGCACTAATGCTATCCCAAGTGCAGGAGGATGTCGTGTAATAATTAGGAATAAATTCCTAGATCGTCTCCTCAAGGAAAGTTAATTAAAATTAAACTCGTTGAAAAATGTGAAAAACTTCACAAAGAGAAAACAAGAGGATGATATGTGCAATGGATGGAAGAGGTTACTAGTCATGGACTAGATTCATATTTTTAGATTTTTGATTGTCGGATTGGAATGTAAATGACTAACAGATTAAATTCAGAGATTAATAAAACTAAATTAAGAATTAAACTAGATTAGAAAGTAATTGACAAAACATGCATTGAAAATTGAAAAGCCTCAAAATCAATATTCTAGGGTTTATCATTGTATCTAAATCACAAATTCTCAAATTAAACCATAACAATTGTAATCACTATTAAAATGAAAGCTTAATGAAACAATAAAAATAAATAACATGAAATAAGTAAACAACAATTAAATTACCCAACTAAAACAAAAACAAAAGCTCTCTACCAAACCCTTCTTGCAATAAATTAAACTAGTACACTTAATTAAAAACTTCTAAAACAATTCCTTTATTTCATGAAACAAACTAGCATACTTGATTAAAAACTTCTAAAACAATTCTCTTGTTGCATGAAACCAACTAGCACACTTGAAAGAAATTAAGGTATTACAATTAATGAGATAAAATTCTAAAACAATTCTTAATACTTAATAAAAATTCTTAAAACAACAAAGCATTGTAGGCAAAAACAACAACTGCCGAATACCAATCTATATTAAGAAAGAAAAGTCAAAGAAAATGAAATGAAAATTCTGCTACTTAAACGGAAGAGAAAGAAGATAAACTCAAGGTTGCCCTACTGCTATATACGGAAAGAAAAACTCAAACGGGAAAACAAGTGCAACTTCAAGAACTCAGTTGCTCAACTGTAGCCGAATGAAAAACCAAAAAAAAACAATAATCTCTCTAGCTTCTAAACGGAAAGAAGTAAAAAAACTCTCCATGTGTTGCTGCCTCCAGCTAATTAAATACTCTATCCAGCTTAAACGAAAGAAAGAAAGAAATAAAATCTGCTGCTGCTGCTTTCCGTCCAGCTGTCTTCCATGATCCCATGTGTTCTCCTGCTGCCCCAGATGCTATTGACCTCCTGCTGCACGTCCAGCTACTCGGAAAAGAGAGAACAAATCTGCTGCTGCATGTGTGTTGCATGTGTGAGTTGGTTGCTGTGTGCTGTCTGAATGAGTGTTCTGCTTGTGTGAGCTGGTGTGGTTTATTGCATGTGAGCTGCTGTGGTCCATGTGATGCTATTGATCTCTTGCTGCAAGTCCAGCTACTCAGAAAAGAAGGAATAAATAACTCAGAAGCTTGCTACTGCTGCACGTCCAGCTACTTGGAAAAGAAGGAATAAATAACTCAGAAGCTTGCTACTGCTGCACGTCCAGCTACTTGGAAAAGAAGGAATAAATAACTCAGAAGCTTGTTGCTGCTACACGTTCAGGTTGCTATCCATGTGGTCCGAATGAGTTGCTGTCTGCATGTGTAAGTTGGTCCCATGCATGGTCCGAATGAGTGGTTGCTGCATGGTGTTCGTGTGGTTTGCATGTGCATTGTGTGAGTCACTTTTCTGCATGTGTGAGCTGGTGTGAGTGCAGTTCCGAGTGAGTGCTTTGTTGCTGTGTTTGTTCTGCTGCATGGTTGCTGTCCATGTGGTCCGAATGAGTGGTTGCTGCATGGTGTCCGTGTGGTCTGCATGTGCATTGTGTGAGTCACTTTTCTGCATTTGTAAGCTAGTGTGAGTGCAGTTCTGAGTGAGTGCTTTGCTGTTGTGTTTGTTCTGCTGCATGGTTGCATCACCCCACATCATTAATCAGCCTATGTATATTAGCTTGAATGCGGAGTATCTTTCTCAACACTCTTCCATCATGAAGTTTCATGGCATCGAGCTTTTCAATGGAAAAACCTAATCACCCAACGTCCCCAAACAGGTTTTCCAACTAGCCCTTGCCTTGATTTTCCTCAGCATAATCTCTCTTTGCTTGAACAGAAACACGCACTCATCATTTTCCTTTCCTACGTTAAATTTCCAAGGTTTGAGAAGCATAGGATTTCACAAGGAATGTGATATATTTATTGGAAAATGGGTTGGCAAGAAGTGCTTCTATCTTTTGAAGATGGAAAGATAGCTCAAGAAACCTTATGAACATGAAGAACAAGGAGAACAATGGTATAAACACAAATGATAATAGAAAGTAAGAAAAATTATGGACTAGAATGCACAGTAATCAATAGTTGGTAGAATTCAAGCAGAAATTCATGCTTTTAATCAATTAAAATCACAATTTTAATTTATTCACTTTAACCATTTTTCCATTTAAAACCAATAATAATGTCATGATGAATTTAAAATACATTGGTTTTAAATAGCTAAAATATGCAATATTTCAGTTCAATCATGCATGCTCCCACATTCGTTAAGAGTAGAACTACTTATCCTTCTAGAAGGGGTAAGAATTACATGAATGGCCCTAGGAATGTCTCAACCTTCTTGAGACAAACAATTCACAAATCAAGCCCTGTGTGTCATCATTGTAGTAAAATTGGTCACATCCAACCAAACTATTTTGAGCTTTGGAGGCACACCAAGAGAATTGAAAAGCCCTACTCAAGAAAATGGGTACCAAGGTGGATCATCCAAAAGGGAAAGACGGAAGCCACACATGGCTTTGGTGCTGTAGATTGACAGGTATGCATTACATGCATTTTTGTTTTATTTTGTTGTTAATTTTTTGTTGTTGTCTGGTTTCTTTGTCGTTGTTTGCTGCTCGTACATGCACTCCATGATTACACTATATAATAGTGGGGTTGTTAATTCTAAAATCTAGGTGCATGTGTCTTTTAAGATTTGTATCATATACCTATGTTTTACAAAGGTTTGAAACATGAGTATCTGTTGTAATCTGTGACTGGCATCACACACTTCACTCCAAACTCGGTCAATTGACATTTCACCACTTGTGAGTTCATTGGGGAGGCAATCAAAGGTGGTAGGAAGCTCTACCTATATACAGAATTGACCACGGGTTAGATGACTTCATCATAGTTCGCTTGTGCAAAAATATGATATCTCAAAAGGAAAAGAAAAAGTGATGTTGTTATAAAAAAAATAAAAAAAATGGTGAAAAACAGAATAAGTTTTCTATTTTATTGAACATACTGAAACAAGTATTTAAACAGAAAGATTCAGGTCCTAGCAGCATTGGGTTTGACTTTCTGTCTCTTGAAAGAGTTTCCCAAGCACTTATGGTTAAATATTCAGTCCAACCCTGCTCACGCTTTACGGTTGAAATTTCTTGATTAAGCAATGACCGCTTTAAACAAGCACGTCTACATTACTTATGATATTTTGTTTTTACTTGCATGTTTTATGAGAATATGATGCTCCTCTACATTTGATATGTACTCTTGATGTGAAAATTGACATTTCCAGTATTTTTTCAAGTCATGTGAGTGGTGTGTGTTTCAAAACTGGGCAAAATATGCATTTCTGGTGGTCTCGTGCGACCCTCGCTTGATACCGCTCGACAGCCACTCGAGGGTTTTAAGTTTGCTCGAGCGAATGCCTATTATAAAAACCCAGCACCGCTCGAGCCGCTCGAGCACCATTCCTCTGTTTTGCTTTCTCCCATGCGTTGCTTCTTCCTTTCTCTAAATCAATTGGTTTCAACTTGTTTTTTTTTTTCTTCCGAAATCACCTCCAAATCAAGGTAAAGCCCATTCTCTTTTGTTTTTTTCATGATTTGATGCTTTTATTTTGGGGATATTTCCGTGTGTTGTGCATATGGGTTTCGGTTTGGGGTCTTTGAATATTTTTCTTGAAATTGTTCCATTTATTTGGTTTATTGAAACTCCTTTGGAGTGTTGGCTACTTGTTTGGTTGTATTTAGGAGGTTTTTGAAACTCCCATGGGTTTTTGCCAAGAGTTTCTCACTTGGATGCACTCCAAGTGTTTGGTAAAATGCCTCAATGATGTTTGTTTTCTCTTTTTCATCATGCATTGGCATAGCATTGTTCCCATACCTATTTCATGTCTATCATAGGTTTGGAACATCGTTTGACTAAGATTGCATTGGGTTTGAAGGTATTTTATTTTAGAAGAGGCATGGGTCATGCATATGGGTTTGCATTGGCTTGCAAATGGATTTGCATTGTTGTGTCAGCATGGTTGGCATGCATTCATCAGGTCTTCACATTGCCTTAGCCTTGTCTAACGTCGTTGACTCTGTCTACAACCAAAACCATGTCTCGACGTGTTCGTCCTCACCACAACCCCTTGCACCTGCTCAAGCCCACTTCCGTAATGCACGAGCCCAGGAATTGTATTATCAGAACTTCTCTCATCGTACTCCCATAGTTGAGCGTGAAGTGTCTCTAGGTGAACTTACTGAGACTATCATTGCTCGCATTTTTTAGTCTCGCCAGTGGCAGGCATTGACCACTGGTCATCCCACTCCTTCTGTGGAGTTGGTTAGGGAGTTTTACTCCAACATTCATGACGTGTCTGTTGATGACTCGTTTGAGGTCAGTCTCTGAAACGTTGTTTTCCGAGTAACTCTGGGGATGATAGCGGATCTGCTAAATGCCCCTCGTGTATCCTATCCTGTGTTTCCCTATACATGGACATCTCCTCCTAGTCCAAAATTTATTGCTGGATGTCTTTGTAGTCGGCCTAGTAATTGGGAAGGGACGACCCCTATTTCGACTTCTCGTTTTACACCTAATCACCTCATTCTCAGTAGGATTGTTCTCACTAATTTAGATCATACTGGTCATAATAGTGATATGGGTCTTGACAGTGCCACTCTGCTTTATGCCTTGATCAATGGTATTTACATTGATCTAGGAAGTTTGCTATGTCGGGTTATTCTTGAGGCATATCGGTCCTCCAAAACACGGACTGGTTTGCCCTTACCGTGTCTAATCACCCAATTGGCCCTTTCCTAGTCAGTCATTTTACTTCCTCAGGAGCCTAAAATTGCACTTAAGGCTCCTATTGGTCGTAGGATGGTCCAGCTTAGTCGTGCTCACAAAACCCCGCACCCTCTCCTTGTTGAGCACCCTCCCGCTCCCTCCTCTCAGCCTTCGAGCTCTCGGCCATCCAGTTCTCAGCCGTCTACCTCGGCCCCCGGTTCATCTGAGCCCAGTCTTTAGCAGGTTCTTGAGTATCTAGCCCGCCTTGACACCCAGTTCGATACTATAGATGTTACGGCTCACAGCCTCAATGTTAAAGTTGATAATATGCAACAGCTTGTAACCCAACACTTCAACGACATCGAAGGACAGCTTAATGAGAATGATGAGGATGCCAATGGTGATGATTGAGACCCTTGGCCTCTTGTGACAAAAAGGGGGAGTAGTACAGTATTAACTTAGAGGGAGTGTGGAGTGTTACTTGTACTAACTCAGGGAGAGTGTGAGTTGTTTTAGTAACACAGTGTTAATGGCACATTCTTTTGGGGGAATAACAGCTTTTGGTTGTGTTGTTTGACTAATGATTCTTGAACTCATTTTCTGATTTGTTGCTTAATGAAATATTTCTTTTCTAAAACCTGTACTTGACATGACTATTCATGAATTATGATTTGTAAATTGTAAACACATTTTTGTGCATATGTGTATGGGTATGTTTAACCGTTTGCTAAGTGTGTACAGAAATATTTCAACATGTTCAAGAATATGGATCTAGTGATGGGTGTGCTAGGATTAAGTCATATGTATAGATTAGAGGTTTTGTCACATAAATGCCAAAGGGAGAGATTGTTGAGGGAAAAATGAGCGTATTGGCATATTCTTGTGAAAAACTGTGTAAAATAGTGTTGTAACAAGTGTTGTTGCGAAAAAGCTTGAAGTGTGCCTGTTATTGGTCAAAATAGATGACTTCGCTCGACCCACGCTCAACAGGGCGCTCAAGCGAATTCAGGCAGATTGCACTGCTCAACCCTCGCTCAACATGAAGCTCGAGCAAACTCAAGCAGATTGCACCGCTTGACCATCGCTCGACACTGAGCTCGAGCGAACTCAGGCAGAGTGTGCCTCTCGACACTCGCTCGACACTGAGCTCGAGCGAACTCAGGGAGATTGTGCTGCTCGACCAGCGCTCGATACTTCGCTCGAACCAATGTTCCAGATCACTTACAATTTAGG
The DNA here is from genome assembly GCF_018687715.1 of Carya illinoinensis. NCBI lineage: Eukaryota > Viridiplantae > Streptophyta > Magnoliopsida > Fagales > Juglandaceae > Carya > Carya illinoinensis. Next base: position 5,178,656 of record NC_056756.1, read on the forward strand.
GTTTTGAAGCGCCTCATTTGATTGGAACTATAAATAGAACAGCTTAACTTCTGTTCTAAGGGTGGAGAATCAGAGCAAAAACCCTAAGGGCCTCCAAGAACTTCTTAGAGCAATCTCTCCTCCATTTGGTTGATTCTCTCTTGGCGAAACACTTCTCCACCACAACATATCCAAAATCAACTCTTACATAAGTCCATTGAAGTGGACATATTTGTTGGCTAGAAGAGTCTGGAGCTGCCGTTGATGCAGAGATCGATAAGTTCTCGTGGGAAGCTATAGAAAGGTCGGAGTTCCGACACTACATGCGTGTACAAATCGAGTGGGTCGCTCGTGGTGTTGCAATCCAAGTTTAGCTACTACAAAGGTTTTGTGAGTGTCTCTAAATTGGTTGTAACGAACTAAAATTTTTATAGTAGATTTGAGGTGGTGTCTTACACCCAGAGTGGTTTTAGATTTTGAATATGTTCTTCAAATGAGTTTCTACTCCGTGATCAAAATCATATGTTAATTATTTATGTTATTTGATTTATTTACTAACTGCTTGTTTGACTAATTTTCAAAAGGCCATAAAAATTGGATTACATCTATTCACCCCCCTTCTAGGTGTAGTGTCGTGTAGAACCACTATTTTTTCACACAGTTCTTAAGCACCTAGAAGAAGATGAACCAAGTCAAGAATGCAAAGACGGCAACATATCTTCCCTGCCAAACGATATAGGCCATCAAGATAAAGGCTATCTCAACGAGAACAATGGATTTTGGATTCCAGATTGGGCCATGTCAGGAGTTATAGCATCACAAAAATACTTTCAAGCTTGTGACACTGATATCCTATTAGTGGACCCTCTCAAAGTTGGTACTACTTGGTCAAAGGCAATCTTGTTGGCCTTAATGAACCGGATGCACTACCCAGACCTTCAAGAACATCTTCTGCTCACAAACATCCCTCATGATCTTGTGCCCTTATCAGGAGGAGATATCTACACTAAAAAAAGGGTTCTAGATCTCAATCCTGCCTTTCCAAGACTCCTCTAAACTCATTTACCTTATGCTTTGTTACCAATATCTGTGAAGGATTCGACATGTAAGATTGTGTATGTATATAGAAACCCTAAAGATACTTTTGTATCACTTTGGCACTTCCAGAATAGATTGTATCCAACCACTGCCTTGTTTGAAGAAGCTTTTGACAAGTTTTGTAGGGGAATGAGTCCATTTGGCCCTTATTGGGATCATGTTTTGAGTTGTTGGAAGGAAAGCATACAAAATCCAAGCCGAAAGATGCTTGTCTTGAAGTATGAAAACATGACAGAGTAACCCACCACCTATTTGAAAAGCATACCTG